>NW_023425456.1:0-105646 GCF_014108245.1 Pipistrellus kuhlii | reverse complement strand
TCTCTATCTCTCTGTCTCTGTCTCTCTCTTCTCTGTCTCGCTGTCTATGTCTTTGTCTCCGTTTCACTCTCTCTACCATCCTCTATAAATCAATAAAAAATAAATATTATAATTGCCACAAGCAGCTAGAAAATTCTCTTGGTTGTTTAAAAACTTGCAGTTGTTGGCTTGCGTGTGAGAAGGGGAAGCTTGTCCCTCAACTCCCTGTCTCTAGGATACCGAATGTGCGGACCTCAGTAAACCGATGAGAACGACGTTGTTGTAGTTCTCACTCATTTGTTCAGATTTTCCAAGGAATGTTTGGTTTGGTGTTTTTTTTTGGAATCATCATCGATCCCAACACATTCAGGTCAAAGAGCTTTGTTCACACACATGGTGCCAACTGGCTGACCTTGGGCCGAGAAAGGCTTACCTTCATTGAGTGCCCCAGGGGCATGAAACAGACTGCAGCAAACACGGCTTCCAGGACCCGCCTCGTCCTAATCCCAGGTGGAGAGTAGGTGGTCTCTTATAGGGGACGGGGACAACAGGCTTCTTATGACAACTCCGCCTGAGAAGTGGACACAAAGCACAGGTGCGTTTGAGTACTGTGCCAGGGCCCTCAGGTAACATCCCTTCCTCTTCGCTTTCCTAGATCTAGCATCTGATTGTCCCCTACTCCTGTCCCTGAGGCATGAGAGGGGGCGAGTGCACTTCCTGTGTGTGGTTGTGACTTCCTGGTTGTGTGTGTGACTTCCTTTGTGCAGGTGTGACTTCCTTTGTGCATGTGTGACTTCCTTTGTGCATGTGTGTCTTCCTATGTGCAGGTGTGACTTCCTGTGTGCAGGTGTGACTTCCTTTGTGCTTGTGTGACTTCCAGTGTGTAGGTGTGACTGCCTGCGGGAAGGTGGGTGGCAAATACAGATGTTTGTGTGGGTACAGGCCTTCTGATTAAAACTGAAGCCCTGTGGGGAGGCTGGTGTAGCTTATGGTTTGAGCTTTGACCTATGTTTTAAGAGGTCATAGTTCAATTGTTAAGGCTCATACCCAAGCTATGGCCTCAGAGAACAGTAGGGGCGTGAAGCAGGCAAACAATCAATGATATCGGTCTCTCTGTCTCTCTCTCTCTCTGTCTGTCTCTATCTCTATCTCTCTGTCTCTCTGTCTCTCTCTTTCTCTGTCTCGCTGTCTATGTCTTTGTCTCCGTTTCACTCTCTCTACCATCCTCTCTAAAATCAATAAAAAAATAAATATTATAATTGCCACAACCACCTAGAAAATTCTCTTGGTTGTTAAAAAACTTGCAGTTGTTGGCTTGCGTGTGAGAAGGGGAAGCTGTCCCTCACTCCTGTCTCTAGGATACCGAATGTGCTGGACCTCAGTAACCGATGAGAACGACGTTGTTGTAGTTCTCACTCATTTTGTTCAGATTTTCCAAGGAATGTTGGTTTGGTGTTTTTTTTTGGAATCATCATCGATCCCAACACATTCAGGTCAAAGAGCTTTGTTCACACACATGGTGCCAACTGGCTGACCTTGGGGCAGAGAAAGGCTTACCTTCATGAGTGCCCCAGGGGCATGAAACAGACTGCAGCAAACACGGCTTCCAGGACCCGCTTCGTCCTAATCCCACGTGGAGAGCAAGGTGGTCTCTTATAGGGACGGGGACAACAGGCTTCTTATGACAACTCCGCCTGAGAAGTGGACACAAACCACAGGTGCGTTTGAGTACTGTGCCAGGCCCTCAGGTAACATCCCTTCCTCTTCGCTTTCCTAGATCTAGCATCCGATTGTCCCCTACTCCTGTCCCTGAGGCATGAGAGGGGGCGAGTGCACTTCCTGTGTGTGGTGTGACTTCCTGTGGGTGGTGTGACTTCCTTCTTGTGCAGGTGTGACTCCTTTGTGCAGGTGTGACTCCTGTGTGCAGTGTGACTTCCTTGTGCAGTGGACTTCCTTTGTGCAGGTGTGACTTCCTGTGTGCAGGTGTGACTTCCTGTGTGCAGGTGTGACTTCCTTTGTGCATGTGTGACTTCCTGTGTGTAGGTGTGACTGCCTGCGGGAAGGTTGGTGGCAAATACAGATGTTTGTGTGGGTACAGGCCTTCTGATTAAAACTGAAGCCCTGTGGGGAGGCTGGTGTAGCTCAGGGCTTGAACTTTGACCTATGTTTTAAGAGGTCATAGTTCAATTCTTAAAGCTCATGCCAAGGCTATGGCCTCAGAGAACAGTAGGGGCGTGAAGCAGGCAAACAATCAATGATATCGGTCTCTCTGTCTCTCTCTCTCTCTGTCTCTCTCTGTCTCTGTCTGTCTCTATCTCTCTGTCTCTCTCTGTCTCTGTCTCTCTCTTTCTCTGTCTCGCTGTCTATGTCTCTGTCTTCGTGTCTCTCTCTCTACCATCCTCTCTAAAATCAATAAAAAAGTAAATATAATTGCCACAACCACCTAGAAAATTCTCTTGGTTGTTAAAAAACTTGCAGTTGTTGACTTGCGTGTGAGAAGGGGAAGCTGTCCCTCACTCCTGTCTCTAGTATACTCAACGTGCTGGACCTCAGTAACCGATGAGAACGACGATGTGGTTCTCACTCATTTTGTTCAGATTTTCCAAGGAATGTTGGTTTGGGTTTGTTGGTTTATTTTTTTTGATATCATCATCGATCCCAACACGTTCTGCTCAAAGAGCTTGGTTCATACAATGGTGCCAACTGTCTGACCTTGGGGCAGAGAAAGGCTTACCTTCATGAGTGCCCCAGGGGCATGAAACAGACTGCAGCAAACACGGCTTCCAGGACCCGACTCGTCCTAATCCCAGGTGGAGAGTAGGGTGGTCTCTTGTGGGGACGGAGACAACAGGCTTCCTATGACAACTCCGCCTGAGTAGTGGACACAAAGCACAGGTGCGTTTGAGTACTGTGCCAGGCCCTCAGGTAACATCCCTTCCTCTTCGCTTTCCTAGATCTAGCATCTGATTGTCCCCTACTCCTGTCCCTGAGGCATGAGAGGGGGCGAGTGCACTTCCTGTGTGTGGTGTGACTTCCTTTGTGCAGGTGTGACTTCCTTTGTGCATGTGTGACTTCCTGTGTGCAGGTGTGACTTCCTGTGTGCAGGTGTAACTTCCTTTGTGCATGTGTGACTTCCTGTGTGCAGGTGTGACTTCCTGTGTGCAGGTGTGACTTCCTTCGTGCATGTGTGACTTCCAGTGTGCAGGTGTGACTGCCTGCGGGAAGGTGGGTGGCAAATACAGATGTTTGTGTGGGTACAGGCCTTCTGATTAAAACTGAAGCCCTGTGGGGAGGCTGGTGTAGCTCAGGGTTTGAGCTTTGACCTATGTTTTAAGAGGTCATAGTTCAATTCTTAAGGCTCATGCCCAGACTATGGCCTCAGAGAACAGTAGGGGCGTGAAGCAGGCAAACAATCAATGATATCGGTCTCTCTGTCTCTCTCTCTCTGTCTGTCTCTTTCTCTCTGTCTCTCTGTCTCTCTCTTTCTCTGTCTCGCTGTCTATGTCTCTGTCTCCGTGTCACTCTCTCTACCATCCTCAATAAAATCAATAAAAAAATAAATATTATAATTACCAAAGCAGCTAGAAAATTCTCTTGGTTGTTGAAAAACTTGCAGTTGTTGGCTTGCGTGTGAGAAGGGGAAGCTGTCCCTCACTCCTGTCTCTAGGATACCGAATGTGCTGGACCTCAGTAACCGATGAGAACGACGTTGTTGTAGTTCTCACTCATTTTGTTCAGATTTTCCAAGGAATGTTGGTTTGGTGTTTTTTTTGGAATCATCATCGATCCCAACACATTCAGGTCAAAGAGCTTTGTTCACACACATGGTGCCAACTGGCTGACCTTGGGGCCGAGAAAGGCTTACCTTCATGAGTACCCCAGGGGCATGAGACAGACTGCAGCAAACACGGCTTCCAGGACCCGCCTCGTCCTAATCCCAGGTGGAGAGTAGGGTGGTCTCTTGTGGGGACGGGGACAACAGGCTTCCTATGACAACTCCGCCTGAGAAGTGGACACAAAGCACAGGTGCGTTTGAGTACTGTGCCAGGCCCTCAGGTAACATCCCTTCCTCTTCGCTTTCCTAGATCTAGCATCCGATTGTCCCCTACTCCTGTCCCTGAGGCATGAGAGGGGGCGAGTGCACTTCCTGTGTGTGGTGTGACTTCCTGTGTGTGGTGTGACTTCCTTTGTGCAGGTGTGACTTCCTTTGTGTATGTGTGACTTCCTTTGTGCATGTGTGACTTCCTGTGTGCAGGTGTGACTTCCTGTGTGTAGGTGTGACTTCCTTTGTGCATGTGTGACTTCCAGTGTGTAGGTGTGACTGCCTGCAGGAAGGTTGGTGGCAAATACAGATGTTTGTGTGGGTATAGGCCTTCTGATTAAAACTGAAGCCCTGTGGGGAGGCTGGTGTAGCTCATGGTTTGAGCTTTGACCTATGTTTTAAGAGGTCATAGTTCAATTCTTAAGGCTCATGCCCAGACTATGGCCTCAGAGAACAGTAGGGGCGTGAAGCAGGCAAACAATCAATGATATCGGTCTCTCTGTCTCTCTCTCTCTCTGTCTGTCTCTATCTCTATCTCTCTGTCTCTCTGTCTCTCTCTTTCTCTGTCTCGCTGTCTATGTCTTTGTCTCCGTTTCACTCTCTCTACCATCCTCTCTAAAATCAATAAAAAAATAAATATTATAATTGCCACAACCACCTAGAAAATTCTCTTGGTTGTTAAAAAACTTGCAGTTGTTGGCTTGCGTGTGAGAAGGGGAAGCTGTCCCTCACTCCTGTCTCTAGGATACCGAATGTGCTGGACCTCAGTAACCGATGAGAACGACGTTGTTGTAGTTCTCACTCATTTTGTTCAGATTTTCCAAGGAATGTTGGTTTGGTGTTTTTTTTTTGGAATCATCATCGATCCCAACACATTCAGGTCAAAGAGCTTTGTTCACACACATGGTGCCAACTGGCTGACCTTGGGGCCGAGAAAGGCTTACCTTCATGAGTGCCCCAGGGGCATGAAACAGACTGCAGCAAACACGGCTTCCAGGACCCGCCTCGTCCTAATCCCAGGTAGAGAGTAGGGTGGTCTCTTGTGGGGACGGGGACAACAGGCTTCCTATGACAACTCCGCCTGAGAAGTGGACACAAAGCACAGGTGCGTTTGAGTACTGTGCCAGGCCCTCAGGTAACATCCCTTCCTCTTCGCTTTCCTAGATCTAGCATCTGATTGTCCCTTCTCCTGTCCCTGAGGCATGAGAGGGGGCGAGTGCACTTCCTGTGTGTGGTGTGACTTCCTGTGTGTGGTGTGACTTCCTTTGTGCAGGTGTGACTTCCTTTGTGTATGTGTGACTTCCTTTGTGCATGTGTGACTTCCTGTGTGCAGGTGTGACTTCCTGTGTGTAGGTGTGACTTCCTTTGTGCATGTGTGACTTCCAGTGTGTAGGTGTGACTGCCTGCGGGAAGGTTGGTGGCAAATACAGATGTTTGTGTGGGTATAGGCCTTCTGATTAAAACTGAAGCCCTGTGGGGAGGCTGGTGTAGCTCAAGGTTTGAGCTTTGACCTATGTTTTAAGAGGTCATAGTTCAATTCTTAAGGCTCATGCCCAGACTATGGCCTCAGAGAACAGTAGGGGCGTGAAGCAGGCAAACAATCAATGATATCGGTCTCTCTGTCTCTCTCTCTCTCTGTCTGTCTCTATCTCTCTGTCTCTCTGTCTCTCTCTTTCTCTCTCTCGCTGTCTATGTCTCTGTCTCCGTGTCACTCTCTCTACCATCCTCAATAAAATCAATAAAAAAATAAATATTATAATTGCCACAAGCAGCTAGAAAATTCACTTGGTTGTTAAAAAACTTGCAGTTGTTGGCTTGCGTGTGAGAAGGGGAAGCTGTCCCTCACTCCTGTCTCTAGGATACCGAATGTGCTGGACCTCAGTAACCGATGAGAACGACGTTGTTGTAGTTCTCACTCATTTTGTTCAGATTTTCCAAGGAATGTTGGTTTGGTGTTTTTTTTTGGAATCATCATCGATCCCAACACATTCAGGTCAAAGAGCTTTGTTCACACACATGGTGCCAACTGGCTGACCTTGGGGCAGAGAAAGGCTTACCTTCATGAGTGCCCCAGGGGCATGAAACAGACTGCAGCAAACACGGCTCCAGGACCCGCCTCGTCCTATTCCCAGGTGGAGAGTTGGGTGGTCTCTTGTGGGGACGGGGACAACAGGCTTCCTATGACAACTCCGCCTGAGAAGTGGACACAAAGCACAGGTGCGTTTGAGTACTGTGCCAGGCCCTCAGGTAACATCCCTTCCTCTTCGCTTTCCTAGATCTAGCATCTGATTGTCCCCTACTCCTGTCCCTGAGGCATGAGAGGGGGCGAGTGCACTTCCTGTGTCAGGTGTGACTTCCTGTGTGTGGTGTGACTTCCTTTGTGCAGGTGTGACTTCCTTTGTGCATGTGTGACTTCCTTTGTGCATGTGTGTCTTCCTATGTGCAGGTGTGACTTCCTGTGTGCAGGTGTGACTTCCTTTGTGCATGTGTGACATCCTGTGTGCAGGTGTGACTTCCTGTGTGCAGGTGTGACTTCCTGTGTGCAGGTGTGACTTCCTTTGTGCATGTGTGACTTCCTGTGTGTAGGTGTGACTGCCTGCGGGAAGGTGGGTGGCAAATACAGATGATTGTGTGGGTACAGGCCTTCTGATTAAAACTGAAGCCCTGTGGGGAGGCTGGTGTAGCTCAGGGTTTGAGCTCTGACCTATGTTTTAAGAGGTCATAGTTCAATTCTTAAGGTTCATGCCCAGGCTATGGCCTCAGAGGACAGTAGGGGCGTGCAGCAGGCAACAATCAATGATATCGGTCTCTCTGTCTCTCTCTCTCTCTGTCTGTCTCTATCTCTCTGTCTCTCTCTGTCTCTCTCTTTCTCTGTCTCGCTGTCTATGTCTCTGTCTCCGTGTCTCTCTCTCTACCATCCTCTCTAAAATCAATAAAAAAATAAATATTATAATTGCCACAACTACCTAGAAAATTCTCTTGGTTGTTAAAAAACTTGCAGTTGTTGGCTTGCGTGTGAGAAGGGGAAGCTGTCCCTCACTCCTGTCTCTAGGATACCGAATGTGCTGGACCTCAGTAACCGATGAAAACGACGTTGTTGTAGTTCTCACTCATTTTGTTCAGATTTTCCAAGGAATGTTGGTTTGGTGTTTTTTTTGGAATCATCATCGATCCCAACACATTCAGGTCAAAGAGCTTTGTTCACACACATGGTGCCAACTGGCTGACCTTGGGGCCGAGAAAGGCTTACCTTCATGAGTGCCGCAGGGGCATGAAACAGACTGCAGCAAACACGGCTTCCAGGATCCGCCTCGTCCTAATCCCAGGTGCAGAGTAGGGTGGTCCCTTGTAGGGACGGGGACAACAGGCTTCTTATGACACCTCCTCCTGAGAAGTGGACACAAAGCACAGGTGCGTTTGAGTATTGTGCCAGGCCCTCAGGTAACATCCCTTCCTCTTCGCTTTCCTAGATCTAGCATCCGATTGTCCCCTACTCCTGTCCCTGAGGCATGAGTGAGGGCGAGTGCACTTCCTGTGTGTGGTGTGACTTCCTGTGTGTGGTGTGACTTCCTTTGTGCATGTGTGTCTTCCTGTGTGCAGGTGTGACTTCCTGTGTGCAGGTGTGACTTCCTTTGTGCATGTGTGACTTCCAGTGCGTAGGTGTGACTGCCTGCGGGAAGGTGGGTGGCAAATACAGATGTTTGTGTGGGTACAGGCCTTCTGATTAAAACTGAAGCCCTGTGGGGAGGCTGGTGTAGCTCAGGGTTTGAGCTTTGACCTATGTTTTAAGAGGTCATAGTTCAATTCTTAAGGCTCATGCCCAGACTATGGCCTCAGAGAACAGTAGGGGCGTGAAGCAGGCAAACAATCAATGATATCGGTCTCTCTGTCTCTCTCTCTCTCTGTCTGTCTCTATCTCTATCTCTCTGTCTCTCTGTCTCTCTCTTTCTCTGTCTCGCTGTCTATGTCTTTGTCTCCGTTTCACTCTCTCTACCATCCTCTCTAAAATCAATAAAAAAATAAATATTATAATTGCCACAACCACCTAGAAAATTCTCTTGGTTGTTAAAAAACTTGCAGTTGTTGGCTTGCGTGTGAGAAGGGGAAGCTGTCCCTCACTCCTGTCTCTAGGATACCGAATGTGCTGGACCTCAGTAACCGATGAGAACGACGTTGTTGTAGTTCTCACTCATTTTGTTCAGATTTTCCAAGGAATGTTGGTTTGGAGTTTTTTTTTGGAATCATCATCGATCCCAACACATTCAGGTCAAAGAGCTTTGTTCACACACATGGTGCCAACTGGCTGACCTTGGGGCCGAGAAAGGCTTACCTTCATGAGTGCCCCAGGGGCATGAAACAGACTGCAGCAAACACGGCTTCCAGGACCCGCTTCGTCCTAATCCCACGTGGAGAGCAAGGTGGTCTCTTATAGGGGCGGGGACAACAGGCTTCTTATGACAACTCCGCCTGAGAAGTGGACACAAACCACAGGTGCGTTTGAGTACTGTGCCAGGCCCTCAGGTAACATCCCTTCCTCTTCGCTTTCCTAGATCTAGCATCCGATAGTCCCCTACTCCTGTCCCTGAGGCATGAGAGGGGGCGAGTGCACTTCCTGTGTGTGGTGTGACTTCCTGTGTGTGGTGTGACTTCCTTTGTGCAGGTGTGACTTCCTTTGTGCATGTGTGACTTCCTGTGTGCAGGTGTGACTTCCTGTGTGCAGGTGTGACTTCCTGTGTGCAGGTGTGACTTCCTTTGTGCATGTGTGACTTCGTGTGTGTAGGTGTGACTGCCTGAGGGAAGGTGGGTGGCAAATACAGATGATTGTGTGGGTACAGGCCTTCTGATTAAAACTGAAGCCCTGTGGGTAGGCTGGTGTAGCTCAGGGTTTGAGCTCTGACCTATGTTTTAAGAGGTCATAGTTCAATTCTTAAGGTTCATGCCCAGGCTATGGCCTCAGAGGACAGTAGGGGCGTGAAGCAGGCAAACAATCAATGATATCGGTCTCTCTGTCTCTCTCTCTCTCTGTCTGTCTCTATCTCTCTGTCTCTCTCTGTCTCTCTGTCTCTCTTTTTCTCTGTCTCGCTGTCTATGTCTCTGTCTCCGTGTCTCTCTCTCTACCATCCTCTCTAAAATCAATAAAAAAATAAATGTTATAATTGCCACAACCACCTAGAAAATTCTCTTGGTTGTTAAAAAACTTGCAGTTGTTGGCTTGCGTGTGAGAAGGGGAAGCTGTCCCTCACTCCTGTCTCTAGGATACCGAATGTGCTGGACCTCAGTAACCGATGAGAACGACGTTGTTGTAGTTCTCACTCATTTTGTTCAGATTTTCCAAGGAATGTTGGTTTGGTGTTTTTTTTTGGAATCATCATCGATCCCAACACATTCAGGTCAAAGAGCTTTGTTCACACACATGGTGCCAACTGGCTGACCTTGGGGCCGAGAAAGGCTTACCTTCATGAGTGCCCCAGGGGCATGAAACAGACTGCAGCAAACACGGCTTCCAGGACCCGCCTCGTCCTAATCCCAGGTGGAGAGTAGGGTGGTCTTTTGTGGGGACGGGGACAACAGGCTTCCTATGACAACTCCGCCTGAGAAGTGGACACAAAGCACAGGTGCGTTTGAGTACTGTGCCAGGCCCTCAGGTAACATCCCTTCCTCTTCGCTTTCCTAGATCTAGCATCTGATTGTCCCCTACTCCTGTCCCTGAGGCATGAGAGGGGGCGTGTGCACTTCCTGTGTGTGGTGTGACTTCCTGTGTGTGGTGTGACTTCCTTTGTGCAGGTGTGACTTCCTTTGTGCATGTGTGACTTCCTGTGTGCAGGTGTGACTTCCTGTGTGCAGGTGTGACTTCCTTTGTGCAGGTGTGACTTCCTGTGTGTAGGTGTGACTGCCTGCGGGAAGGTGCGTTGCAAATACAGATGTTTGTGTGGGTATAGGTCTTCTGATTAAAACTGAAGCCCTGTGGGAGGCTGGTGTAGCTCAGGGTTTGAGCTTTGACCTATGTTTTAAGAGGTCATAGTTCAATTGTTAAGGCTCATGCCCAGGCTATGTCTTCAGAGAACAGTAGGGTCGTGAAGGAGGCCAACAATCAATGATATCGGTCTCTCTGTCTCTCTCTCTCTGTCTCTCTCTGTCTCTGTCTGTCTCTATCTCTCTGTCTCTCTCTTTCTCTCTGTCTCTCTCTTTCTCTGTCTCGCTGTCTATGTCTCTGTCTCCGTGTCTCTCTCTCTACCATCCTCTCTAAAATCAATAAAAAAATAAATATTATAATTGCCACAAGCACCTAGAAAATTCTCTTTGTTGTTAAAAAACTTGCAGTTGTTGGCTTGCGTGTGAGAAGGGGAAGCTGTCCCTCACTCCTGTCTCTAGGATACCGAATGTGCTGGACCTCAGTAACCGAATGAGAACGATGTTGTTGTAGTTCTCACTCATTTTGTTCAGATTTTCCAAGGAATGTTGGTTTGGTGTTTTTTTTTTGGAATCATCATCGATCCCAACACATTCAGGTCAAAGAGCTTTGTTCACACACATGGTGCCAACTGGCTGACCTTGGGGCCGAGAAAGGCTTACCTTCATGAGTGCCTCAGGGGCATGAAACAGACTGCAGCAAACACGGCTTCCTGGACCCGCCTCGTCCTAATCCCAGGTGGAGAGTAGGGTGGTCTCTTGTAGGGACGGGGACAACAGGCTTCTTATGACAACTCCGCCTGAGAAGTGGACACAAAGCACAGGTGCGTTTGAGTACTGTGCCAGGCCCTCAGGTAACATCCCTTCCTCTTCGCTTTCCTAGATCTAGCATCCGATTGTCCCCTACTCCTGTCCCTGAGGCATGAGAGGGGACAAGTGCACTTCCTGTGTGTGGTGTGACTTCCTTTGTGCAGGTGTCACTTCCTGTGTGTAGGTTTGACTTCCTTTGTGCATGTGTGACTTCCTGTGTGTAGGTGTGACTGGCTGCGGGAAGGTGGGTGGCAAATATAGATGTTTGTGTGGGTACAGGCCTTCTGATTAAAACTGAAGCCCTGTGGGGAGGCTGGTGTAGCTCAGGGTTTGAGGTTTGACCTATGTTTTAAGAGGTCATAGTTCAATTCTTAAGGCTCATGCCTAGGCTATGGCCTCAGAGGCCTGTAGAGGCGTAAAGCATGCAAACAATCAATGTTTCTCTCTCATGATTGTTTTCTCTCTCTCTCTGTCTCCATCTCTCTCTTTCCTCTTTGAAATGTATGAAAAAAAAATTTATTACGATTGCCACCACCACCAAGAAAATTCTCTTGGATGTTCAAAATCTGGGAGTTGTTGGCTTGCATGTGAGAAGGGGAAGCTGTACCTCACTCCTATTTCTAGGATACTGAACGTGCTGGACCTCAGTAACCGATGGGAACGACGTTGTAGTAGTTCTCACTCATTTTGTTCAGATTTTCCAAGGAATGTTGGTTTGGTTTTGTTGGTTTATTTTTTTTGATATCATCATCGATCCCAACACGTTCTGCTCAAAGAGCTTGGTTCAGACACTTGGTGCCAACTGGCTGACTTTGGGGCAGAGAAAGGCTTACCTTCATGAGTGCTCCAGGGGCATGAAACAGACTGCAGCAAACACGGCTTCCAGAACCCTCCACGTCCGACCCCCAGGTGGAGAGCAAGGTGATCTCTTGTACGGACAGGGACAACAGACTTCTTATGACAACTCCGCCTGAGAAGTGGACACAAACCACAGGTGCGTTTGAGTACTGTGCCAGGCCCTCAGCTAACATCCCTTCCTCTTCGCTTTCCTAGATCTAGCATCCGATTGTCACCTACTGCTGTCCCTGAGGCATGAGAGAGCTTAAGTGACTTCCTGTGTGGTGTGACTTCCTGTGTGTGTTGTGACTTCCTGTGTGCAGGTGTGACTTCCTGTGGGAAGGTGGTTTGCAAATATGGATGCGTGTGGGGTATAGGCCTTCTGATTGAAAACTGAAGGCCAGTGGGGAGGCAGGTGTGGCTCATGGTTTCAGCTTGAGCTATGCTCTAATTTAGGGGTGTCGAACTCAATCAGAGAAGGGGCCAAAATCTAAAATCCAGCCTAAATCCCGGGCCGAATGGTTTAGTGAACAGTCAAACTGTCATTGTGATGGAAACGCAGCGGATTGCAGTGATGACAGTGCGGTGTGGGCCACATTGCAAGGCCTGGCGGGACGGATTTGGCCCGAGGGCCTTGTTTTTGACACATGTGCTCTAATTAGTCATGGTTCAATTCTTAAGATGCATGCCCAGGCTAAGGTGTCAGAGGCAAAAAGTCATTTATTCTCCCTCTCTCTCTCTCTCTCTCTCTCTCTCTCTCTCTCTCTCTCTCTCTCTCTCTCCTTTCCTCTGTGACATTAATTAAAAACAAATATTAGTTACAATTGCCACTACTAGCAAGAATATTCTCTCAGTTGTTTAAAAACTTGCAGTTGTTGGCTTGCGTGTGAGAATGGGAAGCTGTCCCTCACTCCTGTTCCTAGGATACTGAACGTGCTGTAGCTCAGTTACCGATGAGAACGAGAAGGGTATAGTTCTCACTCATTTTGTTCAGTTTTTCAAGGAATTTTTTTTTTTTTTTTTAGGGAGTTATCATTGATCCCAACACGTGCTATGAAGCCAGATGTCTATGTGTGGCAGCCTTGGCAGTTCACCTACTGAATCAATGATCTCAGGGTCTGATAGCATGAGGGACACTTCATCCACTCCTGAAGCTCAACCCCACAGGCCACTGTGGACATGTGGAGAGGCTGCCTCTAGAACGTCGATGAGTTCCCCACGCCAATGGCAGAGTGTGGGAGAGGAATGCTTACCGTCCTCAGCAATCCACGGCCAGGTGGCACCCCCAGGACTCAGCTTCCAGGACTCTTGCATGCTTCCCGTCATCAAAGCAAATTAAGGTTGGACTCTTCACGGCTGGTGGGGAGCCTTGGGAAGCCACTGCACCTGGCACTGGCATAGAAATGGCAGGCGTAGTTGAGAAAGGTACCCAGATGTTCAAGTAGCCGTGGATGAGAGAAACAAGAGTAGGTCTGTTCCTCACGTATTCAAATCGAGCCTCGGTGACAAAACCTTCTGCCTCAAAGGGCCAAGGAATAGACAGACTTGTGTGCTTCCTGATGGATGTTGCAATGTCAGCAACAAATGATGATTAATGAGTAAACCTGTAAAATGTCATGGTCTCTCTACTGGATGCACACACACGACTCCTCTTTGTGAGGCCACCACAATATGGAATATTGGACTTTTTAAATAAACATTTCAAGGGGAAAATGAAAGGCTTTGTGGTTTTCATTTAAAATCTTTGGGTCCTTAGAAAGATCTCATAAATTTAACATACATTTTTCCACATCCAAAGAAGCAATGCAAATCCAATAAATTCAATTTAAACATAAAATAATTGCCCTAGCTGGTTTGCCTCAGTGCATAGAGCATCAGCCTGCAGAGTGAAGGGTCCTGGGTTCGATTCCCATCAAGGGCACATGCCAGAGTTGCAGGGTCAATCCCCAGTAGGGGGTGTGCAGGAGGCAGCCGATCCATGATTCTTTCTCATCAATGATATTTCCATCTCTCCCTCACTCACCCTTCCCCTCCAAAATCAATAAAAATATATTCAGCCAAAATTATTTTGGCTCAGTGGATAGAGCGTCGGCCTGTGGACTGAAAGGTCCCGGGTTTGATTCCGGTCAGGGGCATGTACCTTGGTTGCAGGCACATCCCCAGTGGGGAAGGTGCAAGAGGCAGCTGGTCGATGTTTCTCTCTCATCGACGTTTCTAGCTCTCTCCCTCTCCCTTCCTCTCTGTAAAAAATCAATAAAATATATTTAAAAAAAAAAAAAAAGATGCACACACACCTGAGGACATGGCCTGGAGTACGTGACGGCGTCTCCCAGGATCCTGGTACCCTCCCCACTTCCATTGGCTGAAGTGGAGGGCCTCCCCCAGCCCATCGGAATGCAAAAAACAAACAAACAAAAAATATAATCTCGGAAAATACTCAGCGGTCAAAACAACAAGCACTGACATGTATGCCACTGCCAGAAAGTAGCACGTGCTTGGCTGGGCTTCTTCCTTCCCCCCACACTGAGGAGATGTTCAGTGACCACACAATGAGTGAAGAGCAGGAGATGGGCAGTGGACACCCTAACAGCAGATGTTAAGAGAGAGATTTCTGCCCAAACCAGTTTGGCTCAGTGAATAGAGCGTCGGTCTGCGGACTGAAAGGTCCCAGGTTCGATTCCGGTCAAGGGCATGTACATTGGTTGCTGGCACATCCCCAGTGGGAGGTGTGCAGGAGGCACCTGGTCGATGTTTCTCTCTCATCGATGTTTCTAGCTTTCTATCCCTCTCCCTTCCTCTCTGTAAAAAAATCAATAATATATATATTTAAAAAAAAAAAAAAAGAAATTTCTATTGAACAAAGGAAAGAGTCAAGAACGAAGGTCCTGCCAGGCTGGTGTGGCTCTGTTGGTTGAGCCAAGAGGTCACCCATGAACCAAGAGCTTTTGGGCTCCATCCCAAGTAGGGGGCATGCAGGAGGCAGCCAACCGATGTTTCTCTCTTCCTCTCCGTTCCTTCCTTTCTCTCTGCCATCAATAAAAGCAAAATGGTGTTCCATCTTCGGATGGTTCCTAATGGAAGCTTTATTAACAAAGGTTGATTGTCAGTATCCTGCCATGGTGCTGACTAGTTTTCTGTTGTTAAGAACTTGACTTTTGACCCAATTTATCCATTCAATATTCCTACGTTCGTTTAACAACAGTATAAGTATCTCACCATCATCCATCGGCTGCCTCATCCCCTGAAAGAGGGTCATCATCACAATGGCTCTCTCCGGTTCTTCTCTTCCTCCTCCCGCTTTCTCTAGACGAGACACAGAGTTCCTCCTGTCGTCCATGTCCCTCAGAGCAACAGGAAATAAAAAGAAGTTAGGGACAGCCCCTTCCCCACTTTCATAAACCAGTCAACTATCTCAAGATACGTGAGTCCTCGGCGGGTGACACTTACCTCTTAATTCTGCTGGTTATCCTCTGCGCCCACGATTCGGCTGCTGGATCAGGCGTTGTCCCCATTCATTGTCCTTGTAAGACACAAGGAGTGATGTTCAGGAAAGTGCTGGCATGAATACACAGAACTGGGCAAGGGGGCTGGGGGAATGAATATAATTATGGGAAACTTACACGAAGCCGGCAGGGAATCCAGACTGTGTGGTCATCAAGCACAACTGGAGAAATATTCCAACAGATGATGATGTTGAAGCTGGCGTGGAGGGGTGGGGGTTGCGTCTTCGCTCGGAGATCCTGGACGGCTCCCCCGCCCCCCGCCCGCCCCGGCTTTCTGCAGCAGTGGCCTTGGCATTGCTCATCACCCTGTCTGTTTCCGAAGTTGGTGGTCTTCCAGTTAGTGATACTCCTCTTATTGGCCATTTCTCCTGGGCTTTGACCTGTGTCCCCATGGCACCCAGGGCCCTTTGGCCTGTTCTCCTGAGCCACCCAGCGGCTTACCTTCTAAGCACTGCCCTGCCCCCAAGCTCTAAGTCTAAGAGGTCATTCGTTCTTTGTAGCTCGACGCCACGGAACTTGCCACAAATCAGCGCCCTGTTCCTACCTTTCTCCCATTCCTGCCACATCTCATTCCTTACAGCTCTTCACCTGAGGGACTGCACTTGAGAGAGTTCTCATGGGTCTGACCCTAAAGGCCAAGGGAGAATGAACACGACCTCGGAAATGTGCACGTTTCCCCAAAGCGTGGTTTCATGCCATCGTTTTAGCAAAATAGTGGTGTTCTTCATGATCACCTGCCAGAAGTAGTGATGTTGTAGTGAACTGTGAATTAACAGGATGAAGTATATCGTCCCACGTAACTTTTATTTTGTTTTTTAAAGGGATAATGGTTATTGTTAGTATTCAATGAGGTAACCCGTGAAATAGCGTTTATCTCAGCCTGTGGTACATCTACTAAGAACTCAACTAAGTGCTATCTATATAACTGAAATACATATATTTGAAATGGCACAAAAACACTCCCACAAGTAAAACAATAAAAAAAAAAAATGAACAGAACTCAAACGACCACCATTTTTTGACTATTCTTCCTATGAAGTTAAGTTTATTGACCATATCCGAAGAAGCGCATACATAATATCATTTCACACAAACAAAATCACAATATTGAAGCCTGATACAGAGTAACTCAATCACCGGTGGGAAAATAAACGTTAGGGAAATAATAACCACCTGGATTTTCGTATAATTACTTAGAACACATATTACTATTAAGTAACTGAATACAGGCCAATTGGATAAATGAGTTATCACTAGGTCACCAAGCATGGCAACTGGATTAAACAGGTTACTCACAAGTTCACAAGTATTACAACTAAGGTTGCAGGGAGTACCCTTGAGTTTACACACATTTTTTGAACAATACCTATTACATTCTATAGGTAAATTTCTAAGACTAAAGAGTGTGAGTCAAAATGTGCTAATTTCCATCCAATACCTAGTTCCCATGGTAACATACCAGGAGTCCAAATTTCTCCACTTAATCTAATAGGTGAAAAAAGACTACCAATGGTAGATTTGTTTCATTGTGTGTGTGTGTATCTGTGTGTGTGTGTGTGTATCTATTTATAATTATTATTCGATATCTGTAATTATTTCATCAAGGTGGATGTGGTTGGGCATTGTTTTATATGCTCTTGGCCATTCACAATACCTTTTCTTTTAGGAGTTGATCCCTTATGGGCTTGGCTGCACTGATACCGGGATGCTTGCCTTTTTTTTAGAATTAACTTGGGGTAGTTTTTCATAAAAGATTAACCCTAACTTGGTCATATATGTTTCAAGGAACCATACAGCTATAGTTTAATTGACTGTCAAATAAGAAGCCCCATTTCATTTTAAGTTGAGCAGGTTGTTGATTCTTTTTCTCTCCCCGGAACCCTCCAAAGCAGACAACAAACAAACAAGAGGCAACTTGGAAAAACAGAGCTTCCTTGGGCTCAAGATGGCACCCATCCATCAGCTACGTTCCAAGAGCAGGCTATGGGGCAGGCCCATGACCCTTGGGACCGTTTCTCTTTGGTCTGCACACAGGTGGTGACTGGGAATCTCCCCTGGGAACAACTGAGGAGCCTCGACACACCCACGGAGAACAAAAGGCTTGGATCATCACCAACGGTGGAGAGATAACCAGGAACTTGGGACAGGGCTGATGGCCAAGGCTCCTCTCTCCTACATCAGACCATTCATTCTGTCAAGACTGGGAGGGTGGCTTCCTTACCTAACCCACAGAAACAACACAAGAGACGAGAGGGACATTAAGAAACCAACGACTGTGTGTTCCAAACTAAAGGACATCCTCCGGGCACCCATCTTAATAAGATGGCGGGAAGGGGCTTCTCTGGTTAAGAGTCTAAAGTAAGATTCCTAACCTGGTGAGAGTTGGAAAGTGAAATTCATGAAGAGGCTCACTGAGGTCAGAAGAGCAATGCAGAGACACAACGGGAGTGGCCCAAGGGCAAGAGAAGTTTTTAAGTATCAGACAGAAATCCCAGTACTGAAGAACACATCGACTACACTGGGATGTTCGAGAGAGGGGTTAACAGCAGAGTGGATGGCGTGGAAGAGAGCGCAGACGAAAGACAGGGCCGTGGAATTCATCCCATAGGAGAGGCCAAAAGAAGAAAGAAAGAAAAAAATGGAATGAAAAGTGAAGAGAGCCTAAGGGATTTTATGGGATCATGGACATGGAACAGTAGTCCAGGAGGAAAGAGACACAGAAAGGGGCATTAGGGCTATTTACACTAATATTGGCTACAGACCACAACTCATATAAAAAATAGGCATTCCCATTCAGGAATCCCAAAGGCACTGAGAAAGGGGACTCCAAAGAGACCCCAACACCAAGACACATTACAATTAATTAGTCACAAGCGAAAGCGTAGCAGAGAATCTTAAAAGCAGCCAAGAGAAAGCAACTTATTAAGACCAGCAGCACGATTTTCAGCAAAAAGCATTGCAGAAAAGGAAGGCAGCGGGATGATGCAAACAAAGTGCTGAAAGAAAACACTGCCAACCAAGATCACTCTAAGCCCACAAAGTCAATTTTCATAATTAAAAGAGAGGGAACAGCTAATGGATCAAAGAAGAAAACCCAAGACATAAAAAATATCTTGAGGCAAGCAAAAACATAACGTACCAAAATGTATGGCACACGGCAAACATAGGTCTAAGCAAGAAGCTTATTGTAAAAAAAAAAAAAAGTTCATTTTAATAAACACCTATATTAAGGAAAATATCTTAACCTAAGTTCACATCGAGAAACTTCAAAAAAATAAAAACGAATGAATCCCAAAGTTAGCAAAAGAAAATAACAAAGGGGGGGGGGGTGGCCAGGGAGAGGACAATGGGGGGAAAAGGAGACTTATGTCATAAAGAATTTAAATAATAAAAAAGAGAAAGTAACAAAGATTAGAGCAGGAAAAAAAAAAAGAATCTGAAAAGATAATAACCCTAGCCAGTTTGGCTCAGTGGATA
Organism: Pipistrellus kuhlii; assembly: GCF_014108245.1. Classification (NCBI taxonomy): domain Eukaryota; kingdom Metazoa; phylum Chordata; class Mammalia; order Chiroptera; family Vespertilionidae; genus Pipistrellus; species Pipistrellus kuhlii. The sequence continues at coordinate 87,088 of NW_023425456.1, read as the reverse complement.
GCGCATCGGCCTGAGGACCAAAGGGTCCTGGGTTCGATTCCGGCCAAAGGCATGGACCTCAGTTTCAGGCTCCTCCCCGGTCCGGGCCCTGGTCGGGGCTCACGGGAGGGCAGCCAATCAATCGATGTGTTTCTCTCACATCGATATTTCTCTGTGTCTTTCCCCCTCTTCCACTCTCGCTAAAACTCAATGGAAACATATCCTCGGGTGAGGATAAAAAAAAGAAAGAAAGAAAGAAAAGATAATAGAAAAGATAAATGAAATGAACAGCTGTTTTTTGTTTTGTTTTTTAAAGATAACCAAAATAGAAAAAGGTTTACATATACTTAACCAAGAAAATAAAAGAGAAGACGCAAATAAAATTATAAATGAAAAGAGGAGACACAACAACGGATAGCACAGAGGATCACAAGAGACCACGGTCATGTGCCACTTAACGAGGAGGATATGTTCTGAGAAATGTGTCCTTAGGTGATTGTATTATTGCTCGGACACCATGATATGGTCTACTACTATGAATGTATGTATGCGCTATATACTAATTTTATGGACTGGCAGCCCAGCAGGCTTCTCTCTGTCAGCATCACCACAAACATGTACTGTGAGCCCCAATAGCTGGCATCTTTTTGGGTATTGCAAGTGCCTGGCATAATCTCTTTAAATCCTTTTTCCTTTTTAATTTTCAGTTACAGGTGACATACAAAATTACGAGTTTCAGATGTATACCCCAGAGGTTACAGACATTATGTAACTTACTAAGTGACCATCTGGATAGGACTCCTCACCCATCTGACACTGGACCTAGTTATCAGAATATGACACCCCCATGACTGTGCTGTTAACTCCCTTTTTCACCCATCTCCCCAGCGCCCCTCCCATCGAACAACCATCACAACTGTCTTTGTATCTAGGAGTCTGTTTCTTTTCTGCGTTGTTCATTTATTTTTAAAGACATTGCTGGCCATACGCTAGATAAGGACCCAGATCACCCGCCTCATGGAGGCTCCTTTGTTTTAGGTCTTCCTTGATTCTGATAACAAACCATTTGGGCTCCTTGATTTTTTTTTTTTCTCTTCGCATGCGTTCAATTCTCACTCTGACCTTGTGGAAACACCATGAAAGAGTGAGTAAGCCTGCAAAACCCTACGCCTGCAGGAAACACTGAAGCCCAGACTCATGTTTCTCTCTCGCTACCCTAGGACTTACTGTGGGCCATCTCACGGGACTTCTATGCTCTGGGGCCTGTTAAAGAACAAACTCGTTTTTCCTTCATGTGTTCTGATTCGTTACTGCAGCAAAGCATCTTGCACAAGAACCGCAAGGGTCCAGCCATCGGTTTACCGGGGGAAGATACCTGTGGGCCCTCATCGGGCCCCAGGGTAGTGCCCTCGAGGTGTTTCCAGCTGAAAGTACCACGATCTGTAGCTGAGACTGCCAGAAAACAATGTGTTGTGCTACAGTTTTAGGAAGGCTACCGGGTCCCAAGGCAATAGGAATTTTCAGTTTTCCTATGTTCTTAGAGGACCACCCTATACAGGAGGTCCACTGTTGACCGAAAGATCGTTACGAGGTACATGACTACACTACGAACAATTGTACACCACATATATTCAACAACCTAGACGACATACAACCTACTAAAACTGAACCACGAGAAAAACAGAAAATCTAAATAGGTCGATTACTATACCAGGAGACTGAGGCAGCAATCAAAAAAATTTCCCAACGAAGTCTAGAAATGGTTTCACTGGTAAATTCTACTGAACAATTAAAGAAGAATTCATAGCAAAATCCTTCTCAAACGCTTTCAAAAATAAAAAAACAAAAAGAGGAAGAGAATGGAACACGCCCACCAGCATTATTCTGATATAAAAATCGAAAAAGAACAACACAAGAAAATGAAATTACATCCCAATATCCCTAAGTGAACATAGATGAAAAAACACACACAAAACAAACAAACAAACAAAACACCTCAGCAATATATTAGCAAACCAAATTCAACAATACACTGAAAGGGCCATACAGCACTACAAAGTGACATTTATTATTAAAAGGGATGGGTCATGGATGTTTGACATCCACAAATCAATCCATGTAACACACACCACATTAAAAAAAAATAAAGATTAAAACCATTGTAACATCATCTTAATAGACACTGAAAAAAGCACTTGACCAAACACAACATCTATTTATGACAAAAATTCTTGGCCAAGTGGGTATAAAGAAATGTACATCAACATAATGAAGGTCCTATAAGACAAGGCCACAGCTAACATGACATTCAGTGAAAATCTGAAAACCTAAACAGGAATAGTATTGCTTTACTTTTAATGTAACTGCAGTGCAGTGGTTTTATTTACATGAGGATCACCACCAACACCATGAGTAATGATTTATACTATGACATCATGGCAATGATGACATCACTAAGTGAGGAGTTGTTCAGCTCCATTCTAATGTTATGGGACCCCCCAAAACAGGGGTGGTCAGTTGTTAAGTGAACTGTTGTGATATGGCACATGACTATATACAGAATACTTCCAAGATGCCACCCCTAAAAAAAGCACAAAGCTTTTTTTCTTTTTTTTTTTAAGAATAATCTCAGTTTAGTTCCAGAATACAAAATTAATATACATAAACCAGTTCTGTTTCTATATACCAACAATTTGAAAAGAACACACATAAATGGGAAGACACTCTGTGTTCATGGACTGGGAGAATAAATATTGTTAAAATATCCATACTACCCAAAGCGACCTACATTGTCGGTGCAATCTATCAAAATCCCCATGGCACTTTTCACAGAAACTGAAAAAGCAATCCTGAAATTTGTATGACACCTCAACAGAGGCATCACACTTCCTAATTGCAAACAATACTATAAAGCTACACTAATCAAAACAGCATGGTTTGCGCGCAAACACAGTCACAAGAGATCAACGCAACACAACAACACAGAAAGACCAGAAATAAACGCTCTGTGCATATGGCCAGGCAATTTTTCAGCTACGGAGCTGAAAATTCTTAATAGGGGGAGGGTAGTCTCTTCAATCAATGATGTTGGGAAACCTGGATGGCCACACTTAAAAAGAATGAAAATACATATATACATACATACATACATACATAAATAAAAAGAACCAGACTGGACTCCGATCTTGCACCAACGACAACAAGCAACTAGAGATCCTAATATTTAAGACTCCTAGGAGAAAACACAGGGAGTAAATTCCATGACTTTGATCTCAGCCATCATCTTTCGGATTTGACACCAAAAGAAAAAAAACAAAACAAACCAAAACAAGAAACAAAAAAAAGAAAAGAAAAACTAAACAAGTGAGACACTATCAAACTGAAACACATCTGCTCAGAAAAGGAGACCATAACCACATGGAAAAGGCAACCTATGGAATGAAAGGAAATAATTTGTTAACCACAAATATGATCAAGAGTTCACATTCAACGTATGCAAGGAACTCAACTCGAAAGGTAAAACCAACCAACCAACAAAACAAAAAAACAGACAAGGACCCAGGACCTAAATAGAACCCCCCCTTGCGCCCAAGACATACATATGGCCCCAAAGGACTTAAAAAAAAGTTACTCAACATCATCAATCGAGAGGCCAATTCAAGGGCACGATGAGGTACCATGTCACCCTTGTTGGGATGTCTATTATCAGAACGGCAGGAGGTACGTACTCAGTCACGAGTACGTTGAGAAATAACCCTTGTACAAAATCGGTGGGAATATACATGGGTACGACCACTGTGGAGAACAACACGAAGATACCTCAAGAACTGCCACACCATGCCACAATCCCCCTGGGCGGACAGCCACAGGAGAGGAAAGATCTCCAAGAGTTATCTGTACTACTACGACTACTGCTATGTTCATATACACATTATTTACAATCGTCAAGGAAGGTATAGGAAAAGGAAGGAATTCATTTGGGAGAAGATGAAATGGCCCAGGGCGTTATGTTAAGTGAAACAGGCCAGACAGGAGGAGGACAAACACAATGTGGTGTCATGGACATATGAAATATATATATACATATTTAAGTCAAACCAATAAAAAAAAACTACACACCTCATGTATCGATGGGAATGATAATATTGCTTCGTTATTGCTATGTAGTCTCTGATTACTTCTGACCCCTCTCATTCACTCTGACACTGACTTCTTTGAACCAATGGTCACAAAATGCTTACGTTCTGACATTCCAGCATCCAATATGACAATGGGGGGGAGGGGAGGGGAATGTCCCTGTCAACTAGGAGCTCTTATATATGTATTTTGGGAAAAGGTTGGGGGGAAAAGAAATCAACATGGGGAAATGTATGACTGATAATGATATAAAGACAACAGTGACGCGAGCAGACAAAGCCACGGCCTCCCCATTGCGTCACCTCCGCACACCCATCCCAAAGGGATCAAGTCAGAAGAAGTCCTAAATGGAGTCCCGACAATGGACAAGGAGGCAGAAGGAAAGCAAGCGGGGGGCACATCCCCTATTCACCAAAGCCCCCTGGCTGATTAGGGTCATTTTTAACCTCTTTCCTAACCTCCGTAAAATCAAGTCTTCTCGCCATCCCAGACCTGAGCGGGATGGGAAGGGCTCACGTTCAATCCCGACTCCTTTTCCGGGCCTCTCTCTTGGTGACAAAACGTGTGCTCTCCCATCTACCACTCATCCGTAGACTGATCTTCCCGGACTATCAATACGAGGACAGAAGCTGGTTCTTATAGACAACAGAGCTACCATCCCTCTGGGAACACATTCATCCTACTTAGCCTACAGACACACAAGGGGAGAATTCTTAAAAGTTGGAGTTTGAAGATAGTAAATCAACACAGTATTCTGGGGGAACGGGCGGGGTCTCATTGAAGTGACCCACATAGACTGCATGATTTTGTCCCTTCTCGTGATTGAAAGCCATGGACCAATGACTGTATTTTTGCAACGAAATGCCTTATCAAGAATGGGGTACCATCACCCCCTTACTCTTAAGAGGTAACTCTAAAAACGGAGGAATGAATGAGACAGAGAAAGGAAGTGTTTTCTAGGGAGAGAATGCACATCAAAAGAAAATGCTAGAAAGGAGATTGGGACTTAAGCCGGTGGTGCTCAGTGGATAGAGCGTCAGTCGGCCTGTGGACGGAAGGGGTCCCGGGTTTGATTCCAGTCAAGAGCACATATCTTGATTGCACGCTTCTCCCCCGCCCCGGGCCCTGGTTGAGGCGCGTGCAGGAGCAACCAATCGATGTGTTTCTCTCACATCGATATGTCTATCTTTTCCTCTCTCTTCCACTCTCTCTAAAAAAATCAATGGGAAAATATCCCCGGGCATGTATTAAAAAAATAATAATAATAAGTTGGAGGGAAAGTGAGAGAAAGAAAATACAACACAGCAGGAAAAAAAGTGTGTGCGTGGGGGGGGGGGTGTGGTTCTTCTGTATGATTCTTGGAACTCTAAATCTAGATTTCCAAACCAAAAAGTCAAAGAAATAAACAAGGGCATAAGGTATACGTAGAAGCATCCTATCTTGAAAAGGGCAATGGATTTTACCTCTGACAACCAGGATGAGTCTTGGGATGAGAGGAAAAAGATGGGCTGTTTTTTTTTGTTTTTTGGTTTTTTTTGTTAGTTGGTTAATGAATCACCTATCCCTATTGGGTCTATTTGATGTATGGCCATTTATTGTTTACAAAGTGGGCGTAACATTTTTCACCTATTAGATCGGCTAGTTAATTTCAATAATTCCAAGTCCTTATGAAAATTAGCACGGCCATCGCACCCAGGCTGGGTGCGGGAATAGAAAACATGTCAAGGGCAATTTCACAATATCTACGGAAAACCAAACGCATGCAGAACGAAGGGTACAACAGTGCCACGTCTAGAAGTCTGTTTTTTTTTTTTTTTTTTTACGAGAATCAGGAGCACGAGCGTGCTAATAAGAGATCTATAATTATATATATTACAAACGTGATATGCAGTGGCAAACACAATGAAGAAACACAGTTAACCGACGTGTCTCAAAAAGTAGAGGAATGGGTGAACCCATTAGGATACTATGCGCGACATCCAATAAAACGTCTATAGGGAAAGGAGAATGGATCGCTTTGAGAATATGTCCACTATTTACTTAAAAAAAAACACACAACAACAACAGTGGCCACACACAGGCCATCGCACGATGGCGTTATCTGAGAAATAACCCTAACATAAAAAATAAAAAAAATAATAACCCTAACATAAACGTGTAGAGACGCCGAGAGCAGAGACTGGCCACTCTGTTACAAATGGCTCATGACTGTCCACCCCTCAGAATGAGAAACAGGAGGTGGACGATGAGTGGCCACGGTGATGTTAACGTGGGCCCTAGAGACCCATGCCTTCTTTCTCGTTTGTTTGTTGTAACCCATCATTCTTAAGAGGCCCCCGTTTCCGTGGACGAGGTGTTAAAGCTGTTACTGAGATAAGTCGGGCGTTGCGGTTGGGTGTTCCCTTGACACAGGAGTGGACGTCCCAGAAACGAGACCAGGAAACAGAGTCTCGTGAAACTCCCACCATCTCCGTTCAACAGCCAGTGGAAAATCAAGGGCCGTGGAGACTGAGCCTTGGCGTGGCCGAGGGTGCCTTCGCACTGTGCGCGGGACCCCGAAGAAGACCGTTCCGGGGATACCGAGGAACTGGTCATATCTACGAGATGGTATCACCACGGTTCGCAATGCCAGGGCGGTGGTCTTGGCTCCCCCTTGAACACAGCACTTGGGGTGGTGGCACTCGGTCCACAGGCGGCGGGGGGAGGCGGGCATTGGGGAAGGGTTGGCCAACGTCAAGGCCTGGTCTACAAGGCTATGTGACCAGGCTCACTCATCAGGCAAAAAACACACGGATAGGAAGGGGGTCTCATTTGGGCCACCTCTAACAAAAACAAGCACAAAACACCAGACACTGTTCCAATGAGGAACAAAGGCTATCCCAAAGGGTACCAAGACGGCCCATGGGAGATAACACAGCTTGTGAGAAAGCCTAGAACTGATCATCATGGCGTAGGGGTGGGAGGGGTGGGGGGGTCACCCAGGTGGGGAGGGGTCTTACGGGTTACACAATTCAATTTCTCACCCCCGTTTCTAAAGAAAAACATTATCAATTTTTTCACACATCCCCCCTGCCCCCTCACCACCAAAATGCAACGAAGTCCAGAAGACAATAGAAGAAATCATATGACGGATATTCAGAGCAAAGAGAAGTACACCATAGAGTCCAGGCAATTACTTGCCAGCCAGCAGGTCAGTTCTAGAAAAGCTGTCCATGCCCTTGGGGAGACAGAGACGCAGCAAGCTTCTCGGAGGGGGAAACGAGGCGGCCTGTGGGTGATGCTGAAGGGTGGGGTCACTTCAGAAGGTGCCTGGGGTCCTGTTGTCCACATGCCCACCACCTGGGAAGAGGAGAGAGAGAGATGTCACAAGTGAAAACAAGCAGGGCTATCTTAGCCTAGAGGCCCGGGGCACGAATTCATACACCAAGGTGGGGGTCCCTTGGCCTGGCCTTCGCCCTCTTGCAATTCGGGGATCCTCAGGGGATGTCAGAGAGCCGGTTTAGGCCCGATCCCCGCAGGCCAGGCTGACAGAGCCCCAACAGTGCAGGAATCTATGCACCAGGCCTCTAATATGCACACAATGGGGGGGAAATCCAAGATGGCTGCACAGGTAAACACCCAGCCGCAGCCGCACACAACAATTTCAATTAAAATGCAACTAATATGCACACCATGTCTTTGGTTAATCTTCCCGCCCACCCCACACTCCCCTTCCCTCTGAGAATCATCAGTTCTGCCCCCTGGTGGCCACTGTGCATCATAGCAACTGGCCAAATAATTGCTCAGACATAATATATATAGGTAGCCATGTTTCCTACCACAGGGAGGTCACCTAGCAGTCCAGGATGTTACTGCTAGTCCCTGGAAAACAATGCCCAGGAGCCTGGTACTAAGTCTCTCCGAGCTGCAAAAACTTAGCTTGCTTCAGTGCACAAAAATGATAAAACCATGATTTTGTCTCTCACCCCCGCCCCACACACTTTCTGATCCTAATTATTTTCAGATCATTCAACCACAAATGCATTGCTGAAACCATTTCCTGTGTTCCTTATTCATAATTTGTATTTAAATTTAGGGTTAAACATAAAGTAAAACAGCCCAGCTGGCAGGCTTCAGTGGATTCGATGTCGACCCATGAATGAGGAAGTCAGGTCGCATGCCTGGTTTGTGGGCTTGATCCCCAGTAGGAGCCTGCAGGAGGCAGCTGATCAATCATTCTCTCTCATCACTGATGTTTCTATCTCTCTGCCCTCTCCCTTTCTCTAGGAAATCAATAAAATATATTTTTAAAGAATGATGAGGTACCATCGCACCAAGAAAATATTAATAATATCCGCTGCAAAGTATATACCATTTCACGGAAAAACTTTCAAAAAAAAATCTAAGCCCATTAGGGTAGTTCAGACAGTATCTATTTTCCCTGATTTCCTGAATACCTCCTGTACAATTTGATGGTTTTCACTTGGGAAAAAAAAAACTTGAAAAAAAAAAAAAAAACACACCAAAATACTCCTTGTATTTTGATTTCTAGTTTTACTCAGTCTTGTTGACTAATAAAAACCTGGGGTTAGACTATCACCTCAACATAATCACAATAGACCACACAATAGCTTGGTGGAAAACACAAATTGCCGTATCACATAACTCAGGACAGAATCTAACCCATCACCAACACAGCCAAGAGGGTATCTCAACATGAAAAGATAAGACTTCAATGGTCTTACCTGCAATCAAAGTCTCTTTGGTCCTCGCTCACGGAAGATGCTTGTGAGACAAAAAAAAAAAAAAAAAAAAAAAAAAAAAGAAAAAGGAAAAAAAAAGGAATGCTTGACAATGTTTGGACAATCTTCATGCACTCATCAAATGCAAGGGTCATAACTAACTCCCACCCACCAAGGCAATATTCTGGAACATTCCTCAACGTCTGCCTCCCCACTGCTGGCCATAGCTTGATGTATGCACCGAGAACTCAACTTTTGTCATGAAGGCCATACGAACTGCATCCGAGTCTACTTCCTCCTCGATTTGCTTTCTGGTATCTTTTTACCCAAACTTTGGCCTTCTCCCACACCTGCCTGACATCCTTCCTTCCCTTACTCCACCCATCCATCATTCAAAGGCTCATCCCAAAATATCTTAACATCTGAATGAATTTAAAATGGTCCGAGCATAAATTTAAAATTTATGGTCCCTGCCTAAAGAGGATCACATTATTATTTTTCTAATTTTAAGTTTTTTTTTAAAAAAATGTTCTTGTATTGTATAAAGTATGACAGAGAGTAGTACCTATGTCTCCCCCCCAAACCCCCATTGACCTTCCCCCAGCCTCCCATACCACCTGGCACATACCCTCATCCCCCCTCCCCCCAGGGCCTCACGTAGTTTTAGATTTTTAACGACTGCAAACAAAAAACAACAACAACTGGGTTTCCACATCACACTGGACAACACAGACACAGCACGCCGATACTGATTCTTACCAGCATTTCCGAAGATCAAATCCACAGAACTGATCAACAAGAACTACAATTTGGATTGATCTAGGAATGTCAGCATCTAAGATGTGTCACTTCTTACACTGGGAACACCTCAGTTATAACTGTGGAAGATATGGGAAAATGTGATATATGCACATACACCAACGTCAAATACAAGGTCAAGTGTGCTTTTTGGATCCTCCCCCAGAAGGTATTACAATACTTTCATATTAAAATATTTTTTAAAAATCATTAAAAAAAAAAAAAGCTGTTCTTGTGGTCTTGCTACTGAGAGTCTTGGCTTCTGTTTTCTCATCATCACAATATTTTGAGCTTATTTTATAAATAAAAAAAACCCCTCGATGTATGCCTCAAGAAACCATCCACTTTTAATTCCACTTTAGATGTGACTTTTCTGTGTCACATCCATCTATTTTCAATGGTGAAATTCTTATACCACCCATAAGTCAATCTATTCATCTAACCACCTGTCAGATGACCTGAAAACCACCCATGATGCAATCACGCGTGTAATTAGATGAACGATGCCGATTCCCATGTTCACCCATGAATACCCAGCCATCTAGCAATCACACACAAATCCACGTGGACAAGATTCACGCATCCAACATGCCCTCCCACACATCACTAAGGATCTCTGCCTTCACTTCATATATTGAATCTCTCAATCAGTGCATTAACCCACGCCTCCCCTTGCTTTTCAAAACATTCTTTAGCCTTGCATCCAAAGGCCCCTGGTGTATAGTTTCATCCATGTTTACTTCTACCCAATTGTGCATCCGTTTTTTCTAGCCTTTTATCCAATCAGACTCCTTAAAAATATGTATAGCATGTATATTTTTTAAATCACTCCAGAATTGTTCCGAGGGGAAACTAAAATAGAGCTCTAGATTTTAGCAATTGTCAAGGGTCTGATAGAGCCAGCTTATCCCTTTCACACTCCCATATCTCCCTAAAAAGGTGATTTTGTGATTAAGCAAATTTTCAAGAATAGCCAGGACCTTGGACACCTGGCTAAATCTCTCCCATTCCTGATTCCATAATAATCACACGTTCCATTCACAACCAGTTCCCTCCTTGTGTTTGACAAAACTGGTCCAAGGCCAAAGGGCACCCCAGTGACCCTCACGTGTGTGATCAAAGCACCATCCATGTCACTTTGCTCCCTTCACCTCTTATATCCATTCACACCTTCAAAGGTCACTTTCACATTCATCAACCCCCTTAATGGCTGCCTATTACAAGATGTCCTCTGCATGTACTGCAGATGAACTCCCTGGAGACTCAATTCTTATGGATATAAAGCTGTTACACTCTTGCCACCAAACTTGAAATTACTGTAAACCCTGAGAGCAGAGTTCATTGTATCTTGACTATAAATCTTTCCCCATTTGTCTACCCCCCACCCCCAGGATGAAAGATAACTTGGGTCTTTATTTTCTCATGCAATCATCCACATCTGGGTTTGGTCTTCAACCCTTGGTTATCTATAGCAAACACCTCTTCCACCCCCACTGTATGCAAGTCTTCCATCTGACCTCAATACCCTGCTCACAGCATTGGAGAAATCCCCCAAGTGTAACCGAGGCCAGAAAAAGGTGCTGTGGTCAGCTAGGCCAGGCCCGTTCTAGCTGTTTGTGTAATAATTCACTTAATACCGAGTGAACTGAGATGGATGCACTTTGTCCTAACAAGACTGATAAGCCAACTGCTAGTAAAAGTAATTCTCTCAGAAGGATATTATAAAGATGTAACACAAAGAGTGGCCACATTCAACCAGGAACTCAATGTTGACAGTCCCAATCCTATTATTTGATATTTAGGTAGATAGGGAATTTTAAAAATGGATCCTGTAATTTCATAATTGTAATAACTAGTGTTATACTAGCAAAATACCTTTGAATAGACAGTAATATGAAATTCAATATTCTTTATTAATGGTAAAGCATTCACCCTATGTATCTTTTCAAGTTTATACTGATTTTACTGTTGGAATGAAATGAAGGTGCTATGGTTTTTTTTGTTTTTTTTGTTTTTAAAGAAAACCTTTCTTAAGTGAAAGGTTGAATCAAAACACGTGATACAGGAATGATCTTATAACTTGGAAGATGGGCATCCCTAAAGACTGACATATAATATTCTAAACTAGGTCTTATGTTATTTCTTGGGTGGGAGATTGGAAGGTATAAGTGCCCGTGCAGATTCTATTTGGGATATATTTAAAAAAAAAAAAATCCCATGCGTAGCTATTTTCAAGAGAATATACTAATTTTAGAATTAATGACACAAATGGCTTTTATGCAACCATAAAAAAAATAACTGAACTGCATCATGTCATCACCATGTTAACTACGAAATGCTTGGAAATGGGCAACAGTAAGATCTACAATAGCAGTATGCCAAAACATCAAATCGATTAAAAATGGAAAGACATACCTGTAGTTGTATAGGAAGTCACTTAAAAGATATTGTCTCCTAGTTAATCTAATTATTTTGATGCAAATGAAATAAAACTGCATGTTTTCCCAACTTGCAAAATAATTTTAAGCATCGAGTGACAGAAAAAGTGCGAGTATAGACAGGGAATATTCTGAAAAAGAAAAGAAAGGAGATAGAACTCAATAGACTAGGTAAGAGTCACAGGTACCAGTAATTTTGAAGCATTAATAGGATGATCAGAAACAGAGTCAACAGACTGAATTTTGGGATTTAAACAATAGGGTAGAATTTAAAACTAGTGGTGAACTGTTTAGGTCAAGGTGCATAATATGAGTATGTGATGCCTTTAAAACTGCAGCAATGATTTGTGTAAAAAAAAAATAAAATGACAAAACTGACATAAAGTAGAAGGAAATATAGACATAAATGTATACTATTGTAAACGTTTTTAAAAAGAAAAACACCAACACAAAAGGGATAAAACATTATATGATTATATTTAATAACAAGTTTGGATACAACCAAAAAGTAAAACACCGGAGTAAAATGGTAACAAAAACATGGTATTTCATTTGCAAATGCATGAGAAATGGTTAACATCTTTAGTGATAAACAAGCTCTTAAAAACCAGTGATGCTACAGTGATGCAAGGGAACTGGGGAAATGGAATGAAGAGGTGAGGTGATGCAGAAGCGGTGAGTGTGTGACTGTGCTGAGCAGTGCTGGAGGAGCTTCTCCGAAGTCAGGGCAGAACGAAGACACTGGCACCTAACAGTCTACCGCTCTGAACAGTGTTTGTGCAGTTTGAGCTCAAACAGCGGAGGAAGATTAACGAGAAGGACCTAGCGTGAGTGGAAAGCTAACTTGAGCCTATATATAAATTGATTATTTTTGGCCAGAGAATTTCCAATTCATTGGAGTTTTTTTCAACTAGTTAGTTGGATAATTCAAAAGGAATGGTATAAAAGTGTGTTCGATGCAGAGAGGATGCGTGGTCAGGGTAAGCGCCTAAAGCACTACTTGCCTACAATGTGTGAGCGCCACCACAAGGGTGCGCACTAACTCTATTAGTAGATGATAGCGTAGGGAGTACTGTCATTTCGTACTGTGATCCGTGTATATGGGTCCTGGTGGGTACCAGAAACATTGATTGAGTATACCTGAAACTAATACAAAGTAGTATTGAATGTTATCTAAATGAAAAATAAAATGACATTATATAACATGGGGTGAGGGTAAAAATTAAAAGGTACATAAAGTAGTGACTACATACTTAACAAATTTTTATGTCGCCTAAAATCTAAAGAAAAAAAAACTATCTTAATGAATACATTGTAAATCTAAGCTACAAGTAAAATAAGAATATATGGGAGCCCTGGGGGAGGCCTCACAACGGCACGTCCAGGGCTTCGGTCTTAAGGTCTCCAGCTTTCCATTTCCTGGTTCCAGTCCCACAGCAACAAGGACAACAGTCAACATGCTGCTTACAGTTCTCGCCATCACCGCGAGGTCACCTTGGACACGAAGTTCTCTCTGTCGAGCTGAGCTGGCAGGGTGTGTCCGTGGCCACGCCCAGGAGGCACCTCTGAGCCGCTCTGAAGACGGTGGTGTTCTGGTGGTGGCAGAAGCTGGCAGGCGTCTGTCCGGGCATCCCCTGGGCCGGGAGGTGAGAACAACAGGTCAGAACCTCACTATGGCACCGGGTCCCAGGGCAGCTCAAACTCTGATCACTGTCTGTCTTACATGCATGTCTCCGGGACGCTCCTGGGCCAGGGATGGAAGTGGGGCACAGCGTGAGGACGGGGCGGTGGAGCACTGCAGTGGAGACTTCCTGAGCACCATCACCTCCTGTGAGAAGAGAAACTCTGTAAGGCAAGGCTCGTCTCCCCTTTGGTGAAATGCCCTTTAAGTTAGTTCTCAGGCAGGCTGGAAATCCAGCTACAGCCTTATAGGAAAACAGCACTCCCTGTTCCAGAACCTCTTACCTGTGGTTCCGTTGAGCCTCAGGGAACAAGGAACTCCACCGAAAGATGAATATTCCCGATGTTAATTGTCCTTACATTTTCGCAAATTCAGTTTCCTTTCCTCATTTTTTCACTCCTGAGTAATAGACAGTATAGACATGTTTAGATACAAATTAGACAAAGGCCTACTTGAAATCCTTTTGAGACTCAACTACAATAAGAAAATAAACCCATCCTCCCAAGCCATGAATGTTTTCTGCCTGTCAACACAAATGAGACTGTACGGCACATACCTGCCATCTCCCTTCTTCTCTCCTTGGTCACCGATTCTCCTTCTTCCTCTTCCTTACACGGTACAGATCCGTGCTGCGTTAGTCTCCGAGTCACATACTGTCTTGATCTCTTAAAAGCATTAGTCAGGTCCAAATCGCAATAGAAGGCCGGACACCACGGCCACACATGCCCAGGGTGTTGATAGGCAAGATGGACAGGCACAAATTAGGTGCCTTTAACATCCTGTTGTTAATGTTCTTTCTGAAACACCTTTTAACATTTTGAATGCACAAAGTAGAAGCAGTCCTTCCACTCACATCTGTTTGTACTTTTGAGATTTTGCCATAGTTGGCCAGACAACTTTCTCTTCCATACTCGGTCACTTTAGATTGTCATGTAGCAACATACAAATACATGGATGAGCGATGCTTACTATTTTACTAGCACATGCACAAAAATGCCAGAGGGTCGAAACCATCACCATGATAGCAACACTGATGTTGAATCATTGCCCTCAGCTTTTCTGGTAGATGACGTAGAGGCCCATGGACATACCTCCTTGTCACAGACATTTGTTGATCTTTGCTAAAAAATGACAGCTTTAAGTATCAATTTAAAACACACATCCACATAAGAAAGTCTTATCAGTATTTAAATTATATCCATTTAAGTAATCTATAATCATTATCTTTAACTAATGTGTATTTCAGTCGTTCAAAGTTTCTTTCAATTTGTAATGTACTTTCAACATTGTAAATTTGAATTGGAATAGATAAAATCACAGCAGTCAATTTTACGCATTCACTTTTGATTGTCATTGCCAAGCTGCTATTCAAATAGATGATTTATACTTTAATCCACACTGGATTGGACCATCTTTCTAAGAAACTTTACGAAAGTACATTACAGGCAACTGAGATACAATACACTTTTGACATTAAATCATGACCTTCAAATATAACAATTCACCAGAAAAGTTTTAGAGGTCTCAGAGAATTAAAATATTCATAATTAGTGAAATTCTCTCATACAGATGACACAAGTGAAAGCATTGATAGATGGAGTTGCTTAATTATCGTATACAAAATTAACACATTAACATGTAATGAGGCTGGCTTTTAGAAGTGTAAGAATAACTTTCATAGCAAAATGAAAATCAATAAGCTAATGAGAAAACAAGCATTCAGATCTATCCCCCTAGAACAAATGTTCATATGTGCGTATGTTCACATTTATCTAGCCTAGCAACATAGCAATTTCTTTAGCAATGTGCGTCTCTGCCATGTCTGATTCCATCACTGACAACATCTGGATGTGACAAAGTGACAGTTCTTGTCACACACCTTTATCCCTAGAGCTTCACCACACATGTCTGGTGTGCCAATACTTTTGTCCATATCCGGTGTAGCCTTTCCTTCTACAGAGAGCCTCACTGAGACGAAGACATGAAAGCAATCTCAGGATCCCACTTCCAGGAACTCTCCGCACACCAGAATGCTCACACGGCCAGGGAATCAAACCATCACTAACTACCACCTAGCACATTGCCAAACATACCAGAAGCCACCTTATGCTAGTATTCAATGCATTATTTACAAAATTTGCCAATCTCCCTATCCATCTAGAAAACCTAGATGTTTAAAATGCGTGTATATATATGCCTATTTACAAAATTGTCCTGACTGTGGCTGTGTAATTCTTTTAAAATACATTTCCCAAGATTAAAACACATAATGCCCTATTAGCTACACAACCACAAAGTGAGGACTGAGGTCTTTGATGTAGAATACAACACTAAACAATGCCTTATTTCAAAAAGCGTAGGACCATTCCCTTTTACCCACCCCCTAGCAAATCCACAAACAGAGCAATATATACAGCTCAAGAAACCACCACACATCCTAAGAATATAAAAGCATGAGATTGAACAATGAATTATTTACAAAAGTATACTCTGAGTGAGAGAATATATACATTTGGAAAGACTAGATGTGGGAAATTAAAGTGTATCTGCCTGTTATTTACAAAGTTGTCTTGAATACTGTCATGCGACCACGGGAACACACACACAACAACTATGTGTAGTTCCAAGAGGTAGTATAAAATCCGTTTGGCGAAGCAACTAATTTTCTTCGATGTGAAAAAGAAAAAAATACAGACGGAAGGATTAATAGGCAGATAACAGGATTTAGGGTCATGAGAATAACCAATATCATAATGGGTATGTCAATGTCAAAATGTCACCTTATGGATGTAAAAGGCATGATTACCCTACGTGTTGGGCTGATTATTGCATGTGAGTGGGGACTGAGGTATATGGGAAATCTTTATATCTTCCCCTAAATTTGCTATGAATTTAAAACCGCTTTTCAAAAAATCTTAATAAAAACAGAAACCTACTGGGAAACTTGGCACACCCAAAAACACACCAAATTCACACTGAATCTTGTTTACAATTCATACTTAGGATGGCCAGACTAGTCTTCCATATTGGGGTAAATGAATTAAGTTGTACATTTAATTTTATTGCCGTGTTATTATTGAAAGACAATTGGGTAGGAACAAATATACAATAATATTTACAGGATTATATATTTTAGAGATTCTGTAAATGTTCTTTAGAAAAAACAATTCCATCACGAACCTCAGCACATCTGGGAAACTAATATATAACAACATGGCCCTTAAATTGAGGTATTTTTCTATAAAATGACAATTTCATGCTTATTATCTACTTTTTACGTCTAAATAAAAATGTGAGGTAAAAACACTTTTCACTTAGCATACTATTCTCAAGGTCCATCCATGTTGTTGGGAAGTGGGTGGCGAGGTAGTTAAGGAAAATGGGGGCCAAATATATGGTGATGGAAGAGGATTTTACTTTGGGTGGTCCACATGCAATGCAAAAGACAGATTACATGTCATCGACATAAACAAAAAATAGATAAGAAAATATTAGATGAGGTCAGAAAACATCCACTAACCTTTTTCAATATTTGAGGAAAAAAATCTAATTATATGAATATATTGATACTAGAAAGTATATCAGCAATGAACAGGCGTTTTAAAGATAAATACAGTTTTAAGATTACAATAGGCAGGACTGGTGAACCATTTCAAGCAAGCAAGCAGAAAAAAAAGCCTACGTGAAGCATATGTGCTATAATTCCAGGTGAAATAGAATTTACAACGATAGAAATCTCTGCACATGTACAAGAGTATATTGATAGAAAAACAAAGATCTGGTCAGCTTAATTACCCCCATTCACCCCAAGTGATATCAAACACTAGGGGGTGAAGTAACACTTCTATTGGTAACAAACATTTTTTAACCATAAGTCAACATTAACATATGTACTCTGTGTGTGTGTGTGCGCACGTGTGTGGGCATGCGCTTATGTGCGCATGTAGAGAGGATTTCTTCTATACACCTAGGAAGTGAAGATGTGTAAGAAGCTTGTCTATTATACATACAGCAGTCAGATAACCTCCCTGCTCAAATCCAGAACTTAACATTAAAAAACAAACTTGAAAGAAAAAATTTACACGATTAACATATTAATGACAATGATTTCTACACCTTAACTAAGAATGTCTACTGAAAAAAAAAATACAACACAAAGGCAATAACCCCCCCCAAACAATACATGTTGACTAGACAAATATAGCAATTTAATTGCCTAAATAGAAGTCACCTTTGTCTATCAATGCAGATGTTATAAAACAAAACATTTGTCCACCATATAACTAGCAGCGTCACAGTATCTTCCATTGTTTGTCCTATGACTTTAAAAAAATATTCTGTACACTAATATACACATATGTACATGTATATGTGTATATTTATATACACATATGAATATGTAAACAATCATATT
Organism: Pipistrellus kuhlii; assembly: GCF_014108245.1. Classification (NCBI taxonomy): domain Eukaryota; kingdom Metazoa; phylum Chordata; class Mammalia; order Chiroptera; family Vespertilionidae; genus Pipistrellus; species Pipistrellus kuhlii. The sequence continues at coordinate 68,920 of NW_023425456.1, read as the reverse complement.
TAAAGGACTAAAAGTTTAAAAAAGATATATACAATAATCTAAAAATAAGACATGCAAATATAAAAGTCCCTATTGCTTTACAAAACATGTAATAACTGAATATTATATATATATACATATTATACAAAAACATTCTTTTGTCAGCCCACATATAATGAACTTGGGTTTAATATATTCCATTGCTAACGTCCCAAACATAAATCACCTATACAACTAGGAATATGTACTAAAAACAATTCACTATTATCATTATGTCAATTTCCACTTGCAAATGAACTTGTCTAACCTATGCTATTTTACACCACATTGTAGAGATTTCTCCAAGTTATGCAAAAAACCTGTCCTATTTGTATACAAATATATCTGAAACCATCAATAAGAGCAGACCTACAGTTGCAATGACATTTCCAGCATGACGTCATAAACCAGAGTGCATTGTACTATGTTCTACATTGAGGACAACATAAACATGGCGCCTAATGATGAAGGAACACCGAGAGGCTACATCTAACATCTCTTTGGTAAACAAAAATGCTTCTATCCCAGTAAGTTGGTCATATTTATAACAAATTTACAATAATGTATATACACGTTAAAAATTGCATGTTAGGCATTAGTAACATTGTTTATAAAAAACAAAATGTTATAAGTAATAAATAAATCGTGAGGCTATATAAAAATGAAAAGAAAATTTACAAACTAAAGGTAGACGTGTGAGCATGGAGGTAAGCCATCTCCGTGAGATGGCTTTGAAACATAGCGCAACAGCTCTTATATAAACAGCAATAGCACTTGGTATAAGCATAGCGCAACATATACATATCAAAACAATGCCAATCACACGAACATTTACACCCACGGAGCAGCCTTTCATGTCTGTGGTCGCTGTGTTTGAAACCACCTGGCCCAATCCCACAGCGACCGTCCTTTCAAATGGTTAAATGTATGTACATCTTTCAGAGGTATTCTGACAGTTCTATTTAACATCAGGTATTAAAATACTTCTATACACGTAACCAAACTCCTTGTTAAAAACTATATACATCAGAAAATGGTGCAAAGCAATTATATTTGGCTTTTTTATACACATGGATATCTAATGCCTTGCCATTTCCTTTTCTACTATCCCTGAGCACAAACGAGTCCAGAATTGTGTATAGCTTTACAAAACTAATCCAGAAGACAATTTTACCAAATGTGTTATTAGAAACTTCCCTAGGAAACCAGCTTGAGTATATCACAGCAACCATTACAAAAATATTCAAAAATAACAGATTTGTTTACAAATGGAGGCCTCTGTGCTTGAGTTTATATTCCAAGGAAGTTTACGTAAACAAAGAATAAAATACAAGAAAATGAAACCATTATATGTCGAATTTCATTCTCTTTGTCTCCTCACACCAAGAACAGTTCATAACATTCTTTAGTCACTGAGCATTTCATATTTACATTTTAACATCATTGTCCATACCAATGTCCATCAATTGTTCAGCTTTATGTGGGCAATAAAGTGAGCAGGGTTAGATTCTTAGTTGTTTTTAAAATGCTAATTGGAGAAAAAACTGGGGACCTGTGCCTCAGGCATCTATACAAATGTCTCTGTTACACAGCTTTCAATGGTAGACCTTCTGAAGGGGAGTTGAGATTCCCCACAAAATATTCTTTTTCTCCAAAGAGATGTAAGAGCGGATGGTCCAAACAAAGAGTATAAATCTGTGTTTCTTGTCCTCGTGGCTGGTAAAGCTTCAAGATCAGTAAGAATGTGCTGTGTGTCCTTCCTCTCCAGCTCCTGCGGGGTTGACCTGTGTCTGCTTGATGTTGCCCTTCACACCCCTTTTTGGGGAGGAATACGGAATGAGAGATGCCGTTCCTTTGCTTTTGGCCCAGGCATCGATTCTTATTAGGGTGGGATAATGGCTCTCGATCTGGCCAAAGACCCCTTCAGTTTGCATGAGGTTTAGATGCCCACAGAGTTCCCTGGTTCAGGCCGGGCAGTTCCTCAGGCTGGGATCTCAGGCCCATCCATTGTACATCATCGTGGCTTTCAGTAACGGTTTCTGCTGTACAAACTTCTGGAGATGGTTGTTAGGGGACCGGGGGGGAGGGGGTTTGATGAATGAACATCCCAGATTTTGAGAATCCAAATCTTCAGGTGACAAGTGAAGATTACCAGTTCTGAGAGTGGCAAAAGACGCTGATAGTATCAGTCTATGGAATCTTTCCCCTCTTCTGATTATTGCTTATCATAATACTGTTGGAACACGATGTGGTTCGTCATCTGTCAGAGACTCTCTGGCAGACAGACGAGAGAATCTGAAGACAGAAGTAAGGCGACGGCTGGGAGTTTTAAAAAAGTTACAAGAGGTCGAACTGCCAATTGGAAAGGTAGGTGCGGGACAGCCATCTACTGGAGCCTGAGCAGCAATCCCCCGGCTACGCAGGTTCTTACTTTTGGCAAGAAACCCTTGTCCATGGTTCTCAGGCTCCAGGCGTGTCCAATGCCTGCCCCTTGGTCACCCCCTCGTTGGCAGCAGCTTTTTACATTCTATAAAATTCAGTCAAAGGTATCATGCAATGGTTTTGAAGTGATGGTTATGATGGCATGAAATTTTCACATGGTCACTTGCTAGTTTCTTCTTGGAGCGATCCAGACATGGTCTTGTCATTTTAAAAACAACTGTTCCAAGTGTTTTAACAGCAAGTTGTAGAAGATGTTTATGTACATTAGAAAAGCTAAACAATGATAGGTCTATTTACATAATTTTATGTGGCTACGTCCGTGGTTACCACTAAGTAAACAGTTGTATACTCTCAATAACAATGAACTCTTGATCTCTAAGAGGTTGTACAAGAGATTCGTTCACCTGCTTGTTTTTTTTTTTAAACAGGTAAGTTTTATTCTCTAGTGAGCTAGACTGAAACAGATGGATGACTTTAAGAATGATCCTTTTCCTTTCCACAGAAGCCAAATTGAAATGGGAAGTATTCCTTAACTATGGATAAGCAAGTTGAATTTAGGATGGTGTTACCCAATTCTCTGCACCCAGCAGAGGCAAAATCAAATGCCACTTAAATCTTTAAGAATTGAGATTTAAACTAGAAGCTGAATTGTCATTTCTTGTACCTTTTGTTTCTTTATGAATAGATTTTACCCAATAATTTAGCCAAATTATGACATACGATCTATCCTTCAAATCTATACGAAATGCCAATTACACTAGGTCTTGGAAAGAGAACAGCAATGACTTTAAGGCCAATGAATCTCTCTCCATAAAATACCAGAAGTCAGGCTATGCTTTCTTGTAAACATTTAAACAAATTTTACCATATTGCAATCTAAGACAAAAATATTACTCATTGAGTTGTGTTTAAATATTTTAGTTTCCTCACTGTGGTTCGGGTTTTGGAGGGGTGGGAAATTTCAAATATTCCTTTGGCCTCACCTAAGACCTTAACTGAGAAAACACCCAATCCATTCAGTCATGCTCACCAGAGAGTTACACATTAAGCAAAAGATAATTAGAAAAATAGGTCACTTTTTTTTTTCTGCCATCCTACAAAAATAAGGAAATCCATATCATTGCAGTAATTTAATTCTCATAGAAACTATCAGGTTTTTTTTTATAAAAATCCTGTGGGATTTCTCCCTATCTTCAGCCCAAGCCACAGAAAAGAGGTCTCCTTGTTTCAAATTCAGGTCCTTTTAAGTCACAACTTTAAGTGTTCCATGATTTCTCATTTTTGAGTCCAAACCACAGAAAAGAGGTCTTCTTGTTTGAAATTTAGGTCCCTTTCCTTTATAGGTCACATTTTTAAGTCTTCCATGATTGCTCATTTTATTGAGTCCGAATCACAGAAGAGAGGTCTCCTTGTTTCAAATTTACATCCTTTACAGGTCACAAGTAAGTCTTCCATGATTGCTCATTTTACTGAGTCCAAACCATAGAAGAGAGGTCTCCTTGTTTCAAGGTTGAGGTCCTTCATGTCACAATTAAAAAAAAAAAATCTTCCATGATTGCTCATTTTATTGAGTCCAACCACAGAAAAGAGGTCTCCCCTTATTCCATAGGAGTCCCTTCCTAAGTCACAAGTTCCTAAAACAACATGATTGCTTATTTGAATTCGGTCCAAGCCACAGAAGAGGTCTCTTTGTTTCTAGTCTGGGTTCCTTTTTCATTCGTTGCAAAGTCTCTCTACCTCCACACTCCTCAGCACCTCCCAATACAGAGAAACCCCGACTGAAGTGACAAAATGTCAAAGCTTGCCACTAACAGTGAACAGTCCATTGTAACACTATTCCCATTTAGAAGCATATTTACAAAAGCTCAATTTCAATACCAAATATTGCCACCAGGATATTTACAGCAAAGCTATTAAATACATATTGAAATTTGCCACTAGAAAATAGCATCACTCATTAACTCATTGGTATTGCCAGTTATGGCCATTTTAAATGACTTAGGAGTGGATGCTTACAATACAACAACCATATGCAAAAAATAATAAAGCTGTGCACAGTTCAGTAACCAACACAGAACACAAACTGGATAAAACACTCCCCCACAGTGGAAGCATCTGGCAAAATTACCATGTCTATGAAATTAGCATGCTATTGAGAATACTACTGTTTTCTGGAAACTTTACTGTTCAGTTTCATCCAAATTGAGGTCAATATTTGGGTAGTTGATTCATTATTAGAGACATTATCCAAATTAATTTGCTTTCTCCAATCAGGTACATAATTTAAATTTATTTTGGCAATTCTGATGAAAGGATTCACACTCAAATTTTCAGTTTCTGGCCAATTACAAATTTGGTTACTAATTGGTTATATTTTAAGAAAAAAGTATTTTGCATTCACCTTTAGACAGCCAATTTCTTTCCAAATTAAATGCTCTAATGAGTCCATTTTAAATGTTCCACAATGAGGTCTATGCAGATTGGCGTGTGGAACAGTCCTTTCAGATAATGCCCAAGGAACTCTGAATCACCCCCAGCTATTGGTTCTCTGTGTGGTGCCTGAACAGGGCATGTCACCTTTTCCGCCCTAGACCTACTGAATCAGCAGCAGACAAACTGTACAAGCCCGCAGACTGATTCTCATGTGCACTAAGGTTGGAGACAAGTTTGGCCTCATCTTAGCTGGCTACAAATGCAAACCCCTTCACCTATTCTACTAACCCAGCTGTCATCTCAAGAAAGGACCCGGAGCTAACCCATCAAGGCTGGCCGAGACCAAGGCGCTGAATGACACAGTGGCAGGTAAGTGGTACCTGCAGCACCTAACCTCCCCCACAGCCTCCTGATATTCCAAGACTCAAATGAAGTAACTGATGTTGCTCTCCATTTACCCAGATGGCTCCCTTCAACCTGATGGAATCCCTTTAAGCCCTTCAATTTCCTTCTTCCCTGTGTCCACTACCACTCACTCTCCATCTCAGCCTTCCCAAAGAGTCTGATCAAGTCAGCCCTCCCCATCCATGAAACAAGCACCTGATCACTTCCAGAGTGTGCAGGGGTTCTCTCTAGGCCACATGCGCCTCAAGAATGGATGTACTGATGGTTCTCAGCCAGCTGGATCAGGGTCCTTTCTCTCAGCAGTTGGTATCACCCTATGTTGCGCCCAATGTTCAAGGTCAAAAGACTGCTAACTCCCTCAACTGCATGTTCCCACTGTAATTCAGTTAGTAGAAAGGGCATCTTTCTTCTCTCAATTCTCTAAGAGAAACCAAACAAGTCTCTGAGGTAGTAAATATTAAAAAAAAAAAATTCTGGTAGGATAACTGGAACTAAACAAGGTAAAAAACTGCTAATACTTATCTAACCTATTTACAAAGAACGTTGTTTGTTAATCTTTACAGCTTTTTCCACTAAAAGCTGTTCACTCGCCACACTAGCCACACCCACACTATTTACACACACTCACACACATGCATTGAAATTAAGGTGACTATTTAAGGATAAGGTCTTAATACATTCAATTGTCCATGGTAACTTTTTTATACAGGTTTTCCTAAATACCTGTTTAATTACTATTCAATCCCTCACAAGAGCTACTACAAGCAAAGCACAAGCACTTAGTCGTAGAATGTCAATCTCAGGTCTTAAGATCCATTACTCATACAAGACAGATGTTAAAGAATGACGTGAAGTCCCCGTTCAAAGAATGCATGGCATTTTGGCAAAAATGTCCCTCACCTGTGCTCAGATTCACCCACTGCCAACGCCCCTTCACCCCCTTGAATCTGAGCCAACAATCAATCTCCATCTTGCCAACATGCAAAAGGTGGTGACTAAGAAAAGAATGAGAGTGCTCCCTCTGGTGGAAAAAAACGTAAACTGATCTTAGACAAAAGCAAGGTCTCAACCAACTGGCATGTTCTGCCTCATGTGCTAACTGGAGCTGCTCCGAGGGGCTGGGGGCCATGGTCTCAGGAAGCTCTGGTCCAAGGTGGGAACCAGTGCAGCTGTCATGAGGTGTCACTTGAAATGCATGATGGGAAAGTCAAAGGTGAGACAGCATATGCTGAGACACAAGAAACCATGTCATGGGTGGGGATCAATACCCACAGCTCCCTCCTTTCTCTAACGAACCTGCAGTGTTGACGGGAAGCCTGGTGAAATGTACAGCCTACAAACGGATGTTAAAGAAATGTGCGGCCCACGTGCGTGGATGGACACTTTGGCTGGACTTCAGAGTATTCATTCGGGTGACTTTCACGTCATTCAGTTCAGACAACATAGCTCATCATGAGTCAAGCCCACGTCTTACCAACAGCAAGTGCACCTGGTTGGAGGGTAATGCCTGTGGACTGTACATTTCTACTACCAGGACAGCCCTAGCCTACCAGAGGGCATGACTGATCAATCAATCATCTTGGACAACAATGTCACTCAATGACCCAGAATTAAGGTTGAAATCTAGGGATGGGGAATCAAAGATCATGAAACATCCAGAAATCTCAGAATTGGGTTGAGACCTTTGGTGCCTTACAAGAAAATACCTAGAATCCACTCTCTCAAGCCAACTGCCCAACAAACTGAAAAGTGGAAAGTGGAACACCAGAAACCAGCAGACAGATTTAACAGGAGGAAGTCTAAGGTTCCTCTCCTCCAACAGCATGCTGGAATCCCACCGAAGAGCAAGGTGACATGAGAAAACTAAAGTATTCCCAAGTGTGGAAAAAAATCAAGGTGCAAAGGTCAGTGAGAATGGCCAAGAAAAAGGAAGTCAGACTGAACAGATGAAATCCACTTGTATCCTCATCAATTACTCATATTGGGAATCTACTTTTACCTTCATTCTGGCTGCTAAGTGACAAAGATGCTACAGGAAAATAAAGAAGTTGCAATCAGATAAAGATCCTACATGAAGACAGATGCTGTGACCAGGTAGAGAAGCTCAATAAGATGCTACATGAAGACAGAAGCTCAATAAGATGCTCCATAAGGCAGAGAAGCTCAATAAATAAATGCTCCATAAGGCAGAGAAGCTCAGTAAGGAGATGCTACATCAGACAGAGAAGCTCAATAAGGAGATGCTACATCAGACAGAGAAGCTCAATAAGGAGATGCTACATCAGACAGAGAAGCTCAGTAAGGAGATGCTACATCAGACAGAGAAGCTCAATAAGGAGATGCTACATCAGACAGAGAAGCTCAATAAGGAGATGCTACATCAGACAGAGAAGCTCAGTAAGATGCTACATCAGAGAAGCTCAATAAAGAGATGCTATGCTACATAAGGCAGAGAAGCTCAGTAAAAAGATGCTCCATCAGACAGAGCAATGAGATAAGATGCTACATCAGACAGAAAAGCTCAGTAAGGAGATGCTACAGAGAAGCTCAATAAAGAGATGCTACATAAGGCAGAGCTGCTCAGTAAAAAGATGCTCCATCAGACAGAGCTCAATCAGATAAGATGCTACAGACAGAGAAGCTGAGTAAGGAGATGCTACCTAAGACAGAGGCTCAATAAGATGCTGAAGGACAAAGATACTACTGAAGGCAGGAACCCTGGGCAGTTACAACCCTGTAAATGATGAAGTCATGTGAGACTTCAACTGCAATTTGGAATTAAATGGCAGCCATACCTGGTGCCGTCCCTCCTGATGCCCAGAGGCTGTTGTCACTGTGGTTTCCTGCAGGCAATCAATCACCACCCACCCACCCACTCACTCACTCTCCCCCCCCCCCATCGTGGTCTTAGGACTTAGGTCACATGCTGCTGCTCTGCCAGGTATCTCCCTAAGCGAGCCAGGTCCTCTCCCTGCCCTGGGACCTCAGGTAGAACTTCAAAGGCTATATCCCTGCAGGCACCACAGCTCAGCCCTATCTGGGAGCAGCAGCTCCTTTAGAGATGAGGGTGGAGTTGGGGCAAAGGCCTGGATTGTCATCACAGGTTTCCACTGTAGGGGAGTCACTTTAAAGCACGTAAGGGCTTGTATTGCTAACATTCGTTAGTGCCACACATTTCTTGAACATTGACCATGTAAGACCTTAAACCTAGGTCAGTGATTTTCAACCTTTCTCATCTCATTGCACATAAGCCAATTAGTAAACTTCTGGGGGCCACCAAAATATACAATTTTTGCCAATTTAACCTAGAAAGTAAGTGTAATTTCAATTCATACTGAACAGCCAATGTTGTGTTGACTGGTCATTTATGTGAGATCTAAGGGAGGGTGCACTACATGCTTTAAAATTTTGTAGCTCGTGGGTTGAAAATCGCTAACCTAGGTTACAGACAAGATAAATTGTCTTCGAACAGGGGCTGTGTCCACGTGAAGGCATTTTCCATCCGGCTGGCATGTTGGTCAATGGGAGGCCTCCACTTAGCCACCATGAAACTTAAAAGGCGGGTGTCGGTGTTCCATCCCAGGCCGGAGGGTGGGGGCAGTCTCCACATGTGCCTGTCGGGGTCCGAGGGTGGGCCTCCTTTGTTGCCTCCAACAGCACAAATATGTACAGAAGAGAAAAGGATGCGCTTGAAATGTGTGTGAAGGTTTTGCAGAAGGATGTTTGAGGAACTGACATGTGTTTTAACTGCCATTGGAAGTATGCTAAATTGTCATGTCAAGCCAACACTTCCTGTTGACAAGATGTGCTAGGTGTGTGGTGAGGCGCATGACCAGATTTCAGTGACAACTTCCTAGCTCATATTTTGAGATCATGATGTTCAGACAAGGTCCTGTATCATCATGAACCCAGCCATGGCCTTTGCAATGCACGCGGGTGTTTCTGCGCGATCACTTTACCTTAAGGGGCCTGTCCCACGGGCAGGGGGTGGCAGTGCTGGCTGAGCAGGATTCGGGCGTTCGTTCCTGTGTGGCAGAGAGGGATTGTGAGAGACTGGACATGTTGTACTGTGCCAACCTCACTCGTTACACCTTGTCCATTGACTTAATATAATTAAAATCCTAAGCATTATGGCTTGGGTGCCAGGCCCAAGTTAAATAGAAGGCAACTATGACTAAGGGAAAAAAATCAGGCAACGGGTGATAGCCTTACAAACCTCATGATTTTGTAGCAACTATAATGAACTATAATGGCCTACTTGTTGAAAGCAATAGCTTCATTGGAAATCAACAAAGCCTTGCCCAGAGGCTGAAGTATTGTTGGGCTGTGATATGCTTTTATATATAAAAAAATCAAACACAAAACACCCAAAAAAACATAAGGCAGACTTCTACTTGAAACTATTTTACCAGCCTGTAAAGTGCCATGTCATTTTATAGACTGAAGATCTGCCCAGCAGGAGAGTCCTGGCTGGCAGAGGTCTGCCTCCAGTAGCTGTGTGATCTGAGGCCAAAACCTAATGTCTCCCGGCCTCCACAGCTCTCCAGCAGTCAGCTGTCCTCCAAAGCCAGACTAATCCGCACAAGGAACTCCGATCATCCCAGCAGACCACACAGAACAGGGGTCTGTCACCATGCCCCGCCCACAGGTACATGCTGCATCAGGGCTGGTTCTACCTCTTCTGCTAAGGGAAGGGTGGCTGGCCTTCTGTGCTGCTTACCTGGCAGTCCATCGCCAAGCGTGCAGCTCCTGACAGTCTCTTGTTAAAGATGGAGGCCAACAAGCCTCGCTGGAAAGAGCAGACACAGTCCAGTCCAGTGTTAATCCCAACCAACCAGTTCCACACGCTGACTCCTACAAACCGAGGGCCCCTGGTTTCCTAACTGCAGGCTAAGCTAAGGTGACCAGACTTTTAACATTGGTAAAGCAGGACACCATTGACCGGGGGGGGGGGGGGGGGGGGGGGGGGAGGGGTTTTATTAAAAATTTGGTCTATATGGAGCAACAAAATTTTTCATAGAACGCAAAATAGTATTGTAATATATATTTTTAAATCCAACGTAAGTACAATTTACAAATATAATAAAAATCATGTATAGTATTTTATTCTTTGGCATATTTCTCATTTGAGTGAATTCTAACAACTGATCAATAATGCCAACTTGGATAAGCAGTTCTCGATAATCAGTTCTCAACAATCATTTGTTATTATTAAAGTTTAACATTATAAAATTAACAAAAATATAAAAATTTCATATCCTGGCTAAATAGCCACATGGTTGCCAAATACTGTATATTCCCTTCCCTTTCTCCTGCCGTTCCCTAGCTTGTCGTGCATTCTTTCCAAAAATCAGGACTTTTTAAAAATGCTGCGGGATGTGGGACAAATTCATAAAAATTGGGACTGTCCCACCAAAAGCGGGACATCTGGTCACCTTAGGCTAAGCCCATATTCCCCCCCCCCTTTAATAACTAGAGCCCAGTGCACAAATTTGTGCAGGGGTGCAGCCCCTTGGCTTGGCTGTTCACTGGGGGTGATTGAGGGCCCTGGGAGGTTGGCTGTAGGAACACAGCTTCTATGTTGAGTGTCTGCCCTCTGGTGGTCAGTGTGCATCATAGCAACTGGTTCAGTCACTTAGGCTTTAATACATGTAAGAATTACATGTCCGTAACTACAGTGTAACACAAGTGTTACTTTTTAGCTTTCCTTCCTGACTGCAAACCTGATGCCTCACCTCTGGGCTCCTCAGCGAACCCAAGTGACACAGTGGATGTAGTGCCAACTGTTCCTTAGGATCTGAGGCGCCCGTCCCATCCCCAGCCTGGCCCCAAGTGAAAGGAGAAGTCCTTACCTCTGGGCGGGAAGCGGTGGTCACTCCCGGATCATGGCCACTGGTCACAGGCAGAGCATACCAGGGCGGGTGGGCGTCCTGTTCCACGTGCGTGATCCCTGCCAGCTTCCTCCTACGTGGCCTCACAAGCCCTCTTGGCCCACCCCAGCCCTGCAGGTATGCACGCCCAGCAAGTACAGAGACCGTATGCCTCTCAGCTCACCACCTAAACGCATGCGTGTGGAGGCTGTTACAATCGCCAAGGCACAGTGTGAAGGTTAGATCGAGTTCTTTAGAGAAAGGCCCTGAATGCATTGCTCAGCAGGCTCACCTCACCCCCATAGAGTAAACCCAACAAGAGAACGATCCCAGCCTCACTGACCTCAACAAAACCAACCGTCAAGAAAATGTACAACAGCCCCTCGGTGGTTGCTCTATGCATTTATTAGTGAATATTAATGCAGCAGGACAGCTCACAAACACGCTACAGTTTCACGAGACAGCGCAGGAAGAGAGAGAGACTGGGGACAACAGTATCTTAGGGTCTTGGTGGACGCATTCCTGGGGGGGGTGGACCTGGAAGATAAACAAACCTGCATGAGACAATCATCAGAGGCGCACCTAAAATGCAGGGAGCTGTGAGCCAACTCACCTCTGATCCCGGGGGGCGGGGGCCTCATTCCTGGAGGCGGCATGCCGATCGGGGTCCCTCGAGTAGGGGGCAGCCCAATGGGTGGGCCCATGGGCGGTCTCATTCCCGGTGGAGGAGCCATAATGCCTGGGACAGGAAAGCAGCAGGTATAACCAAGGAATAGGAAAACACGAACCTGACACAGAGCTGAAACCAATGTGGCTGCGATGCTGGACGTCTCGCACTAGACGCCAAGAGGACCAGGGGTAAGTCTGTCCCTGGTCAGTCCGAGCTAGACCCTCACTCTATACTGCTCTCCGTGATGCTCTGCTGTCAACCCACCCTCTGAGAGCCAAGTGACTTTGCTTCTTGTCTCCAATTCCTTACCTGGAGGGGGGGTTGCCCGGCCCACAGGGGTGGGGGGCGTCCCCCGCCCTGGGGGGTACTGAGTCGGGGCGCCAGCAATGCTGGCTGTGGCTGCCACTGCAGCAGCCGCAACGGTGCCTCGTCCCTGTGGAGTCATCACCTGGGAAGGATGCCGGAGATAACCAAGTCAGGCACTCCTCCCTCAAACAGGAAACCAGCGGGGTGACGTGCATTGTGTGCGTCCCCCGGTGTCCATGCACCAGCTCCTCCTTGTTTCACGCACCCCGAGCGCACACGCCTGTGGCAGCTCCCATCCTCTGGCCCTGGGCACTCCCCCAGGGCTCCAGACCTTTTCGTTTCCTCACCTGCTGTGAGGGTCCCCCTACCCCTCGGACAGGGCCTGCTAATCCCGCAGGAGCCTGTGGAATAGGAACGCCTGCAGGCACGCCTCTGCCAGCTGCCCTGCCAACCCCAGGGCCTCCTGCAGCCCCGGCCAGGGGGACGCGAGCGATGCCAGTCTGAAAGCAGGAAGAACAGCTCCAGGTCAACGGACCATCAGTGAGGTCCTCCTCCCACCGCTCCCCAACCTCAGTCTCCGTGTGTTAAAAGACAAGGGAGGCACTTGCAACTCAGATGCTGACCCTTCAAATTGTACTCCCTTACGGGGCTGCCCCCGATCTATGGGGTGCCAGCTCGAAGAAAGGCCGTGTTCACCACCGGACATGAAGTCAGGTGGGGCCGTGGGCCTAGGACGTGCTGCGGGACCTGCCCAGCCCACACCATGCTGCCAACTGTGCTCGCCCTGCCCTGCCCTGCTTACGTCTTTGGGGGGAGGTCCCTCCACAGTCATGGACACCAGGTTCTCCCCACGCAGCAGCACAAGGCCCAGCACCCGCTTCTCTTCTCGCTCGGGCTGCTTGGCGTTCTTGGGCCTACAAACCAGAAGCCGGTGTTAGGAGGTTGCCGTGCAACCTTCTCAAAAAGCAAGGACACATCCTGGATGAGACTTAACCAGAGCCCACGCCGACCTTGCTTTGTGAAGAGGTTCGACTGGCATGGCTTTGACCGTTAGGCAAATTAAAGCCTTGACATGGGAAGTTCTTAAAACCACTCTAACTGAACACATCTCCAGAGACCAGAAAGACGTGGGGACAGGTGTCAACAGGTAAAGGGGCTGAGGAACAATGGGGACCTCCTGGCCTCCCCGCTGCCCTACAAATGGCCATGGGAATGGTTCCAGTTTCCTCCCGTCACAGCAGGAAGACCAGGTGGGGGAGCAGGACCAGTGTTCCCATGAGAGGCGGCCATCAGGCTCCTCAGGGAGCAGAGGGAGCTGTGACAGCACCCTCTGTAGGCAACAGAAGGCGGCCCGAGTGCACATCGCTATGCTCTGAGCAGAGTGAACAGACTCAGTGTCCTCACATCCTGCTGACATGGCTCCCTGGCTGAGGTCTACCCCTGACCCTGGAGGTCATGGTTCATTCCCAGGCCTGGTCCCCAGGACGAGGCAGGCGGGAGGCACCTGATCCATGGTGATTGGGGAAGTTTCTGTCTGCATCTCCACCTTGCCCCTTCCTCTCTGACATCAGTAAGAGGAGCCCTGTGCCGTGTGTGTGTGTGTGTGTGTGTGTGTGTGTGTGTGTGTGTGTCAGAGAGAGAGAGAGAGAGAGGGAGGGAGGGAGGGAGGGGAGGGGAGGGGGAGGTGGCTCACTTGATCTTGCGGAACTCGTCGCAGTCGCAAAGGATCAGGTTCATGTGCTTATCGAAGGCCTTGAAGGTGCCGATGAAGGTGCGGCCGTCCTGCAGGATGCAGCGCATGCGGTAGTCGATGTGCTGCAGCATCTTGCTACTCTTGCCCACCGTCTGCAGGGACAGGTCGGCTGGTCAACAGCTGCCCCCCTGCCTGTGTCACTCACATCCCCCCCTGTGGACAGCCCTGCTCTGCTGAGGACCCTCCTCCCCAGAACCTGCCTGTGCCCTGCCCCCTCCTGACTCCCCTCCCCGTGGACTCCCAGGCCCTTTCCACCTCACAGGGGAGCCCCTCCTGTCAGGAAGGGCAGCCGCCCCACCCCATCTCTCCAGTTCCCTTAAGACCATCCTGTGGCATGTGACTCAAGCCCCTTTCCAAGGGGTTTCCTCCATCGTCCCCCTCTGAAGTCTCAGCCCTCCTATGGCCCTTTGGGAGACCGTCCCTCTAGGTGGACTCTGTCTAACAGCAGCTGCCCCAGGTACTGGCTAACCCGCCCCCATGCCACTCACCATGGCTGCGGTGCTGCCTCGTCCACGTCCACGGGAGAAGGTGGGAATCGAGACCTAAGGGGAGGAGGCTACAGACAAAGGGGTGACGGACAAGCAGTGGCAGGAGCTCCGGAGAGGGCGCCTGCAGAGGAAAGCAGGGTTGAGCTGCTGCCATCCATTGGGCTGGAAATCACTGGAAAAGGCCCCATTAGAACACCCACTGACCTTCAACAGCGCCCACACTGTGCCTGTCCCTGTGCGCTGACACTGCCGTCTCTGCCCCTCAGCTTCTCACCGCCCATCCTCACCTCAGCTCTCCAAGGCCCCAGGGGAGCCTCTGGCTCTCGTTCTGCGGAGACTGCCGCTCCCCTTCCTCACAAGTGCTTCGTGCTCAGGACCTGAATTCATGCCAAGTCATCTCAACTTCAGCAGTGATACCTGATCGCTCAAACCCACTTCCTCAGAACCTTGCTTCTCCCTGTAGTGCATCCGGTATGCAGGCTCCCCTCAAACCCCCACTGTCCACGCGGCTCCAGCACCTTTAATTCTAGCACCTCTCCCGTCACCTCAGCATGTATGTCCTCATGTCTGATGTGTGACGTTTAAGTGAAATTACATAAAGGCATGTCTAATCAACTGACCCAAACCCACATGCGTGAGTTTGGCCACTAGAGACAGGATTCTCTGTGGGAATCCTCAGCTACCCTCTCTCTTCCTTTAATGGGAGGGCCTTGAATTTTAAGCCCAACTCTTGACCCTAAATTTAGGTCCTGCAATCATAATCAACGCCCACGTGAGAAGACATCACTGTGCACAAGGATGGACTCTAGGCCAATGGTGAAGGGGAAACAAATGCCTGTGGAACAAGAAGACAGAGGTCATGGTGTCACCTGGAGATGCACCATGGGGGGCAGCTGTCTCTCCATCCCAGGGCACCTCGCCCATCATGCCCCCAGGTCCCTGATGCTAACTGTGGGCACTCCTCACACCAACAAGTTCTCAACCTTCTGAAAAATGGCTGAACTGCATGAACAAAAGCTGCTGCACTTCAACATGGTCTGATTTTGCCAAGACACGTTCCTGTGCTCATTGAAACCTTGTAAGACTCCTCACCGTGTGTGCAAAAAAAGCCAACAATAAATAGCAAACTTTCCCCATGAAATGCCAGGTACAAGTGTGAAACTTTACTGTTTGATTAATAAGTAAGTTATTCATTGAACAGTAAGGCCCAGGCGTGGTCCTGCTAACAGCACCTTTCCTTCTGATGGCACCTCCTTACCCTCACGCCCTGTGGTGCCTGCCAGCCCCGCACCCTGATTTGTTACCAATGAATCTGGAAAACACAGAACTAATGCTTTCATCACAGCAAACTAGAAAAAAAAATAGATGAAACTTAAATCAGAGTGGACTATCATTTACTCACTATGAATGATAATCATGAGGGCTGTGTAAGCAAATGAGTATTTGTGATTATGTCAATGAAATAAATAGAAAGTAAATTAGTTTTAAGGGCAAGATTCCACCCCTATCTACATTTTCAAAACAAAAATGGGAAAAATAAACTCCAACCTCGTGCTGTGGTTGAGGATGGGCATAACGCTGGGGCTTAACTCTCGTATTTTCTTGGCCATCGCCCACATGCTTTAACCATGCAAAGGAAGTGGGACCGCTATTCACAGGTAGAGCTGAAGTGAACGTGATCCTAGTCCTGACTCTGACCCCCAATCCCTGCCCTGAGGCCTTCATGCATCTTGACCCCTCCCCTCCAACCACAACTAGCGAGAATGCAGCCAGCATTTGTAGACACAATGCAATGGCCACCTTCACTGCTGTCGGCCTGACCAGGAGGCTGGAAGCCCCTGGTACCTGCCGTGGGCAGACCCCGTGCACTGTCTGGTGGGTTCTGTGGACACACAGTGGTGTGGGCACCACTGCGCATGCGGGTGAGGTGAGGAACTTCCCTGCGTGGGCATCTTCGTTGTCTCCTCTGCCTTACAAATAGGCTTTGTTATTGGCATGGAGGGGTAATATCTAGAAATAGAAAATGAAACACTAACAGGAAACTCACCTGTGACCCCCTTCATCTCTGTCTCAGTTTCTAATAAGCACATTAAACCCTTTGCATTGAGGCCATTCCAATCTTAAATTAAAAGTCACAAAGGAAAAACAAAGCATTAAATCAGAATTAAAACATGGAATGGGTTTTTCCTAAAAATGCAAGCAGTAAACATAAACAGACAAACTGCAAATAAATCGACAGCACATGGAAATCATAGGTAATGTCTTTATTACTGCGTCACCTGATGGAAATACATGGGTGTGAACAGAAAGAGGGAAAGGGCAAATCAAAAGGCAGGAGGCGTGGCCCTTTGCTAACGGTCCCCTCTGCTAAGGGCGGGGCTCCCCCTGGAGGCGGAGCTACGCTAAGCAGGGTGGCGCCTGCCTGGCCAGGATGCTCAGTGCCTTGCAGGTGGCCTTAGCAACCGTGCAGGTGGCCTTAGCAACCGTGCACAGCTTCCGGCCCCTGTACACACCCCCACGCCGGTGACCATTTAATGCAAAGCAAGGCACTGCTCTTTGCAAACTCCCAGATGGAATCTCACCGCAGAGGGTTCTAGAACATTGATTAGCCAGACCCTCAGCGGGCATCTGTGTGCTTTCACTTCTGGTCCTGTGGAGCGTGGAGACCCCGACCCGCGTGCAGACGAAGGACGGGGTGTCCTGCTCCTGTGACCCCCCAGCCCCGCCCTGCAGCTCACTGTGGACCGTGCCTTGCGGCTCAAACCTGGGCTCCGCTCTGCGTCGGCTTCGCCGATGCTCTAGCCGCCCCGGGGGGTCTCGGCCAGGAAGGCCTGGCGCAGCTCGGCCGGGAAGTCCAGGAAGTCCACGAGGGCCGCGGGCTGGCGCGGGGAAGGGCGTGGATTCAGGGGGCACCTGGGGAGCACAGCAGGGTCAGCAGGCCGTCCCCCCCGGAGCCCAGGGGACAGGGCGCACTGACTACCCGGTCAGGGGTGAGGCCAACGGCCCGGGACGACACCCTGGGCTCCCTGCGACCACGGGGGTGGGAGCGGGGGAGGAATAGGGTGCAGGGGGAGGGAGGGATGGGGGTTGGGATGGGCGATAGATGGGCTGCAGGGGGAGTGATGGCGGTTGAAATGGAGGAAAGGAGGGATAGGGGTGGGAATGGGGGAAGGAGGAATGGGGGTTGGAATGGGGGAAGGACGGGGTGCAGGGGGAGGGAGGGATGGCGGTTGGAATGGGGGAAGGATGGGGTGCAGGGGGAGGGAAGGATGGGGGTTGGAATGGGCGATAGATGGGTTGCAGGGGGAGAGAGGGATGGGGTTGAAATGGGGGTGAAGGGTGGGGTGCAGGGGGAGGGAGGGATGGGGGTTGGAATGGGGGAAGTATGGGGTGCAGGGGGAGGGAGAGATGGCGGTTGGAATGGGGGAAGGATGGGGTGCAGGGAGAGGGAAGGATGGGGGTTGGAATGGGCGATAGATGGGTTGCAGGGGGAGAGAGGGATGGGGTTGAAATGGGGGTGAAGAATGGGGTGCAGGGGGAGGGAGGGATGGGGGTTGGAATGGGGGAAGTATGGGGTGCAGGGGGAGGGAGGGATGGGGGTGCAGGGCCGGGACTCACACGGGCGCGCCCAGCGAGGCAGTCCTGCGCCGCTTCACCTGCACCGCTGCCTCGGGCGCCTGCTGGTCGGGGCGTCGCTGGGGCAGGCGGTCCCTGCGAAGGGGGTGGGCGTTAGCGGCCCGTCCCCCCAAAACCCCTCCTGCCTTGAGGGGTCAGAAATGACGCACCCTCGCAGGGCCTCTGAGGTGCAGGACAAAGGGAGGCGGGAGCAGCGTCCGCCATCTTAGGGCCTGACCGCGCAGCGCCGCTCACAAAATGGCCGCCACACAAAATGGCCGCCGAGCAGCGCCACAAAATGGCCGCCGGCCACCAGCGCCACAAAATGGCCGCCTGGCAAAATGGCCGCCGCAGGCGCCAAGCCTGCCACGTGGCCCTTCCTGTTGGGAGGTGCAGGCGCCCCTCAGCAAGATGGAGCCTGGAAAGGCTCCTCCGCGGAGGAGGAGGAAGAGGAGGGGACCGGCCTCCCATCAGCGGACAAAGAGGGGCCGCCCCCGCTCGGACCCTGCCCCCCAGCTTTGCTCTGACCAAAATTAGGGGCTCCCCTCAGATTTAATGTTTAACGAGGAAACAACGCCCCCCAACGGCCCGAATGGGCCATACGTCCTGCGCCTCAAGAAAAGGGCAAACCCCACGGAAATGTGAGTTTCCGCCCCAAAATGGCGATGCTCAGCACCCCGCCCCTGGACGGACGCCACGGGCTCTGCAGCCCCCCCTTCGGGGCGCAGGGAGAGGCGGGGGCGCCCCCAGACCCAAACATGGCCCCCGGGCCCTGCGGCACTCCTCAGGAGACCCCTCACGGCACCGCCCAGAATTAATGAAATTAATTACAATTAATAAGACTAAGCCACCTCCGCTATCTCGCAGTCTCCCCCACAACCCCGCCCCCGCCCTCCAAACGGGGAAATGCTGACAGGCTTCTGGAACCTTCCCTCTCCGCTTCGCGCCCCAGACACCGACCTTCCACTAAGTGGGCATCATACACAATGCAAATTGTTCCCAAATAAATTTTACGAACCTGTCAATACGCAGAACAGCAGGTTAAGACCCCACAACCGCTTTCCCTAACACCTAACTAACTATTTCCCCCGTTATCTCCTCGCCAAATGAGAAAATCAGTAAAACTTAACCATTGGAATCGCAATAAGACCCAAAAAGCGGAAAACGGGGGGCCCTGGGCGCGAACCCGCCGCAGCTTTTCCCACAGACGTGAGAAAACCGGCCTGAGCCCGAGGACAACGGCCCCGCCGTCGAGGCCAAAACCCCGTAGAACGGTCAAGCCCCCGCCTCCCGGCCCCTCCCACCGCCCGCCACGTCCCCAGGTCCCGGCCCCGCCCGCAGCCCCGATGGCTGTCCAGCCGCATCCTGGCGTCGCGGGATCGAGCCCGCCGCCCCCTCCCCGGGACAGAGCCGCCCAACAAAGCCTTTTCCCAATTAAATCGCTTCCCGACCCGCAGCCAGTGTCCTGGGTGCGAGCGATGAGGGGAGAAAAAGGGGGCGACGAACACCTCAAATTCTGTAAAAAAGAACCATTAAAATCCTGTGGGGGAAAAAACACACACAAAAAAAACCACAGGACCCTTTCACACACCCCCGCCCCCCAAAATTAGATCCTCTCACCGCGAACACTCCTGGGACCCCCCCCCCCTTCTGAACGGAGCATCGGAAACATCGATTTCCAGTTTATTAATTTCCCCTCAGCGCCCTGGACCCGCGGCCCCGCCTTTCGGACTCCTCTCTCCGCGCTCCTCTCCTCGGCCCCTGCCCGCCCCCCTCAGAGGCCCCTCATAACGGTGACGTCAGGCGCGGCCGGCCGCGGCTGCGGCCCCTCGACGCCTGAGGCGACGCCGACGCCGCGCGGCGCTCCGACACCTGCAAAGGGGGCGGCTTTCTGGGAAGGGGCCGCTCTGAGGAGAGAACAGTTAGTGAGGTGGCTCCGCACGGACTCCGAGGGGCAAACCTGCAAAAAGAAAAAAACTCCGTGGAGTCAGAAAAGCGACCCCTCGAGACGGGGGCCGCCTTACCTTTGTCGCCCGGCGGGCCTCACCTCGCTCTTCGGGGGGCTCTGGCGGGCGGCCCACTCACGCAGGCGACGCCCCAGCACAAAGCGCCCGCCGCCTCGCCCTCCGCATTGTGCTGCGGGGCAGGGGCTGCCGCGTGGCGGAGGCCACCGCGCCGGCCGCCACCGTCGAACGACCGTCCTCGTCTCCATCCTTCTCGCCACTGCGCAGCCGCTGAGCGGGGCAGCGCCTTTTAAAGGGGCGAAGGGGGGCGGCTGCGTGCAGCGCAGGGGCGGAGCCTGCGCAGAAGCCCGCCCCTGGAGCCCGCCCACTGCAGCTTGCTGCGCCTGCGCCGAACCCCCCCCCTTTTTGCACCTTGCCGCGCCTGCGCAGGACCCCACCCTCTGCCACTGCGGCACTTTGGCGAGGGGCGTTATCGGCCCACCCCCTCCGCTCTGCGCAGGCGCAGGGCTGTCCCTCCCTCCCCACTGCGGCACCGGGACGGGTGGGCGGTGGTCCCCCCCGCCTTTGGCGCCTGCGCCCCGCACGCCCCGCGCCACTGCGGCGGCGGCCATCTTTGAGGCGCTGCACAAAGGCAGAGATGCACCACCCAAAAAATCTGAGCCCCCCAGCCCGCCTTCGGACTCCTTCAACCAAAAACCCTTTATGCCCGAAGCGGCAAAACGGTTACTAACCACGGCATCGCAGCCCCGAAACCGCTAGGCATGTTCTCGCGATGCCAGAAGCCAGCGCCGCGCCCCGAGCCCCCAATCGCACACTGAGTCTCCTATTCGCGATCCCTCCACCGCGGGTGCCGAGCGATGGAGGATCCAGGAGCCAAGTACAGGCACGGGAACCCTTTCCCACGCACCAGATCACCTCGCCACGCAATCAGAACGTCCCCCTGGGGTCCCCGACATTCGGACCCTTCTCTCCAAAGTGACGTCAGCGCCAGGCGGGCGGCCATCCGTGCCCCGCAGCCACCGCCTTGGCAAACCCTGCACAGCGATTCCACCTCCGGAACCGCCATCGCGGCCCCTGCACCGCGATCCGCCTCCACGATCGCGGCCCCTGCACCGCGATTCCACCTCCAGAACCGCCAGCACGCACCCCGATTCCACCTCCGCCACCGCGATCGCGGCCCCTGCACCGCGATCCGCCGCCGCCGCCGCCACCGCCATTGCCACCGCGGCCCCTGCACCGAGCGCCTCCGCCCCGGCGCCGCCGCACCAGCCCCGCAGCCGCCACCACATCGCAATCGCCGCCGCAGCCCGGGTCCCCGCCGCCGCTCGCACCTCGGCCGCCGCGGGAGGCGTGGGCGCTCAGACCCTCCGGCCGCCGCTCTGGCCGCCCCTGGCCGCCGGGGCCATTATGACCACCCACGCTCCGCCCCCTCACGCCACCGCGGGCAGCCCACCCGCCCGCATCCCCCTCCCCTCCGGCGCCCGCCCACCCCCGCCCCCACCCCCTCTACCCTCACCCCTACCCCCATCCCGTCCCGGCCCGGCCCCAACCCCACCCGCCCTCTGCAGCCGTGGCAGGCCCCTGCCCCCACCCGCCGGGCTCCGGCCTCAAGGACAAAGGGTCGCCCCACCGGGGACCCGCCGGGAACCCCGCTTTGCCGCCGATCGGCCGGGCCGCCCTCCAAACACGCACCGCCGAGCCCGCGGCCCTCTGGTCCGAGGGGGACCCCGCGATCCCCCCTTTTCGGTCCTGGATCGCCCCCTTCCCCGCTCAGACCGCACCCCCCCCCCCGGTCCTGCCCGCCGAACGCACGGGGCCTGCAGGGGACGGCTCCCCGGGCCTCCGAGGCTGACCTGGCCCGGTCCATCGCGCCGCCGCCGCAGCTCACGCGGACACGTCCGGCATCTCCGGCCGCCGCTCCGCTCTGCGCGGGGGTTCGGCGCCGCAGAGCCCCCAGAACGCGCCAGCCGGTCCCGTCTGCGCATGCGCCCCCCTCCGCACCCCCGAACCTCCCGCAACCCCCCCCCCCCCGCCGGCCCCGCGCATGCGCGGCAACTCGCCCCCGCAGTGCCGCCTTCTTGCCGCAGCGTGGGGCGCCTGCGCCGAGAACCGGGGGGCTGGGGGTTTGGGGGTCCGCCCGGCCCCGGGGCCCCCCCGGGGTGAGAGACAATGGCGCCCCGTTTTTAAATGCATGTCCGGCGCTCAGGAAGTGATAATTCTCGCTTCCCCATCCCATAAACGTTGATCGATCCTGATGCGCCAACGCCCACCCAGATGCCGACCAGAGAAAAGCGGCGGTTTTGCCAAAAGGCCCATTTTTATTTTTATTTTTTTGAACCAAAAAGATGCAAACCAGCCATTGATGCAAACACGCGAGGTTATTTCGAACCCTGCCCCGTGGAATGCAGAACCCCAAGACCCTGCATGGTTCACATTCAGAGAGAGATTCCCCCCACCCTCTTTTTCCCACCCCCGTTTTCTACTTGAAATGGCGAAAACAAATGCCAAGACCCTCCATTCGATCCAGCTCTCCAACGCAGAGCAAATAAATCATTGCCTAGGGTATCAGGCTAGTCATTTCTTGTAAAACAACCACCACGAGAAAAATAAAAGGCGCTTAGACCCCTATATAAGCGATCTTGGAGACATTGGAATGGCCACCAGCAATCCCTAATGCCTGGATGGGGGGTGGGGGAAAGCACTTTGCTACAGCACCAATGAACCAGGAACACCACACACACACACACCCCCAAACCCCCACGCCCTCTGCGGGTGGCACGGCCCGTGGCACCCCAGAATTTTTGCATCTGCATGGTGTGGAGTCCTTTCCCAAGCCCAAGGGGAAATGCAGCTCCGGGTTCCACATCTGCATCTGTTTGCACCCCTTTCCCTTTCCCCATTGTCCGCTGATGGCCGGCGATTAAAAGGGGCTGAGCCCCTTCCCCATGCCCCTGAGCGAGTAGTTACAGACCTCACACTGGAGAGACCCCGGCGGGGCGGCCGGGGCCATTCACAGGGAAATGCTGGGGCTCCTGGGCCTCAGGGGGAGAGGGGGAAGTGAGAGAGCGCCAGGAGTGGGAGAGGGGAGACCAGCTACAAGCATCAGGAATAGGACTCCTGACCTGGGAACTAGTGGGGTGCTTCTGTCCTGGTTCGAGAAAGCACCCCCCCCACCCACCATGCCCCCGCTCTAACCCGGGGCGGGGGGAGCTCATGAAGGAATGCAGCCTTTCTTCCTTTTTCCGAGAACGCCTTATCACCAGGAAAAAATGTACAGCCCGGTGGCTGAAACCAGGGCCAGAGGCGCCTGCCCTTTGCAACCCCCAGGCCCTTATGCCTTGTGATCCGGTCCCGGGACGCCGCAGGCACCCGTCCGGCCCCGATGCCGTAACCGGTAACCTTTATCTCTGGCCTGCGTCTCCATACCTGCAATGCCTACGGCCGCACGTAATCTCTGTCCTTTCTACCCGAGATAAGCAGCCGGCGGGTCGGATGGGGAGGCGAGGGGTAGAGCTGGATTTTTTTTTTTTTTCTTTTTTGGCTGCCCTGCTGCTCTCCTGAGCTGCCGGCAGGATTGGAGCCAGCGCCCACCTAGGAACTATTCAACCCTGTGTCTGCTCAACGCCTTAAGCAGTGACCGCAGCCCAGACCCCTGGGTTTTGTCCGGGTACCCCTCCGTTTCCATCCCCGGGGCTCAGCCCTGAGCCCCAACCCTATCGTTATCTCCCCTAACGTATATGCAGGCCATAAAATAGAATATGGCCGACGTAAGGAAGGAAGGTTTAGGCTGAACCAGGGAATGGTCAATGTTGAACAGTTTTTGACAACAACAACAACAACAAAAAAGCCCCACAAAAGCCATTTCTAGTAGTTCTCACATTTCATGGGAAGTAATACAAACATGTTTAGAATAAGACACCCCCAAAATATCTTCCCCTTCCCCCCAGCCTCGTTGCCGACTGTGAGGCAATCCCCTAGGGCAGTGGTCGGCAAACTCATGAGTCCACAGAGCCAAATATCAACAGGACAGTGATTGAAATTTCTTTGGAGAGCCCAATTTTTTAAACTTAAACATCTTCTAAGGCCACTTCAAAATAGGCTCTCCCAGGCCGTGGTATTTTGTGGAAGAGCCACATTCAAGGGGCAAAAAACCCCACATGTGGTGCATTGGAAAAGAGTACAGAGTTTTGTTCCCTTCCCCTCCCCGCCAGCCCTCCTTTAAAAAAAAAAAAAAAAAAAAAAAGAGTACAGAGTTTCCTAAAAAATTAAAAATGGCCCTAACTGGTTTGGCTCAGGCCTGAGGACTGAAAGGTCCCAGGTTTGATTCCGGTCAAGGGCATGTACCTTGGTTTTGGGCACATCCCCAGTAAGGGGTGTGCAGGAGGCAGCCGATCGATGTTTCTCTCCCATCAGCATTTCTAAGTATCTCTCTCCCATCCTCTCTGTAAAAAATCAATAAAATAATTTTTAAAAAAATTAAAAATGGAACTCCCATTTGACCCAATGGTCCCACTTCTAGAAATATATCCCAAGAAATCAGAAACACCAATCAGAAAGGACATATGCACCCCTATGTTCATAGCAGCACAATTCGCCAAAGCTAAGATTTGGAAACAGCCTAAGTGCCCATCAGCAGATGAGTGGATTAAAAACTGTGGTCCATCTACACCATGGAATACTACAATCCTGTAAAAAAGAAGGAACTTTTCCCATTTGCAGCAGCATGGATGGACCTGGAGATCATTATGCTGAGCGAAATAAGCCAGTCAGAGAAAGATAAATACCGCATGATTTCACTCATTTGTGGGATATAATGAACAACATAAACTGATGGACAAAAACAGAGCCAGAGGGGAGGGGGACATATTTTAGAATATAGTAGAAATCATCCTGTTATTTGCAGATTCTTAGTATTTCTTACAACTTGTGTGCTTTGAAGTCAGTACAGTTTGGGTGACATCATTATACTTAAAATCCTTTTTTTTCCCCTTGAAATATGTTTACTGCATGTAAGTCATTAATTATATTTAAAATAAAAAAACACACTCCAGCTAAAACAGGTTTGGTTCAGTGGATAGAGCATCGGCCTGCGGGCTGAAAGGTCCCAGGTTTGATTACAGTCAAGGTCATGTACCTTGGTAGCGGGCACATCCCCAGTGGGAGGTGTGCAGGAGGCAGCTGGTCCATGTTTCTAACTCCCTATCCTTCTCCCTTCCTCTCTGTAAAAAATCAATAAAATACATATTTTAAATAAATAAATATATAAATAAAAAACCCACTCCATGGAAGGGCTGGCTCTTAGGACTGTCCCTCGTCTGACAGAGCTCTCCAGTCTGGAAACGGTGGTTTCCCAGGGAGGAAAAATGGTGTATTTCTTTGTGATTAACTGAAGTCCATCCCTCCCTAATTCCCTCCATTTCATTCTAATGTCCCCTCAAGTGTTGCCAAATGACTCACATACAGTGGTCAGCCCTCAGGTTTCTTTAGGCTCCTCTTGGTGGAGGCAATTTGGATATTTTGAAGGGGGTGGGGGGGGGGAAACTTCTCTTTTAGTTTACGCTGTGTGTGTGTGTATAAAGTAAAAGATAAAAAAAAATATGTATGTATATATTTGGTTTTGAAAGAAAAAAAAATGAGTTGGCGTATATTTGGTTTTGACCAAAACCAAAACCCATCGGAACGCCTACTTCCCGTCATAGGCAAAAATGAGCTGAACGTGAAGGAGAGGCTTAAATCGGAGATCCCGATGTCCATGTCTTAGAACACGCAGGCGCGGGTCCGTGGGACCTGGACTGGAGGTCTGGTTCCTTAGGTATCGACACCCAACGCACAAGCCAAGCAAAGCCAGCCACCCAAGGGATCGATCATCGATCGGGCTCCATCATGGTTCCTACGCAAGATCCATTGGTGAGTGGAGAAACCAATGACGGGGCGTGGCCTCTGTGTAACATGACGGATCGCCGGGCCACAGGAAGGAACGGTGTATGTACATTGGCGCTACAGAGGGAAGGCGCCCCGAGAATGTCTCGCTTAAGTGGCAGAAACACAGAAGACCCCCCTTTTGATCAAATCAACGTATAGGAGATGTTCAAAGTGGGCCAACCTCCGGAGAACAGAGAGTGGATTTGTGATGGCCGGGTGCTGGGGGAGGGACGGGTGGGGGAATGACAGACAGCCCAGGGCTCTGGGTTTACTGTATAGGATGGTGGTACGCCTGTCCAACGTCATACGTACCCTCCACGCGCCCAAAGGTGCAGTTTCTCCAGGAAGCAGATTTTAGGAGAGGCGTGCGTTCAAAACCCCACTTGAGGGGCCGTCTACACGAATCCCTGCCTGGTAACCACCCAAGCGGTCAAGGCAACAACACCGGGTAATACTGAGAGTCAACGGTCATGCGAGAAAAAAAGTGAAATTAAGACAACAAAACACTAAGACGAGATCCGAGGAACTCACCAAGTCTTCCCACCGGTGGGCAAGGAGAGACCCGAGCCGGCTGTGCGGAAGGAGACGGGGTTACCCTGGAGCAAGGAACGGACGTGATGGAGAAACCGAGGACGCCTGAAAGAAGGAGGAAGTTCCGTTAATAAGAAGGCTCCGATGTATTTATTGGTTTAGTGACTGGAAGGAATGTACCACAGTAACGCAAGGTGTCTGAGATCTATACACACGGAGTGGCCGGATTATGATGGTCTCTGAACGCACAATAGTCTGGCCACTCCGTGTAGAATGGACCACAGAGTTGGGATTTTTAAAATAAGGGTTTTCCCATGTAGAAGAACTGCATCGTGGGGGAGTTAGGAAGAAACAGAGGACTTGCTAGCCAGAGGCTGGGGGCCACTATCTCCTGGCCCACTGACCTGTTACAATTTGCAAGCTTTCCCTTATGCCAGGGGTTGGCAAATCACGGCTCGTGAAGCCACATGTGGCTCTTTGGCCCCTTGAGTGTGGCTCTTCCACAAAATGCCACGGCCTGGGCCGGTCTATGTTGAAGAAGTGGCTTAGAACAAGTTTAAGTTTTTTAAAAATTTGGCTCTCCAAAGGAATTTCAATTGTTGTGTTGTTGACATTTGGCTCGGAGGACTAATGAGTCTGCCGACCACTGCCTTATACATAACTACACAGAGTGGTCAGATTCTTATGCGTTCAGAGATCATCATAATCTGGCCAGTCAGAGTGTGTGTGTGTGTGTGTGTGTGTGTGTGTGTGTGTATGTATTGTTACGGGGAAACTCTCTGAAATAATTATGTAAATATAAACATGTCCTAAAATAAAAATAAAAAAAGTTAATTAAGAGGGGGGAATGACCAGAATAGGATTTTAAAAAATGTCCTCAGGTCACCATCCAAAGGAGAGGAAGACTGGCGGGCAGGGATGGCAGGGAGACAAGGTCCTACTGAGGGATCTCTGTACTTCTTCTTTCTGAAGAAAGCTTTCAGCCTGTTGAACTCAGAGACTGTAACAAAGAAAGAGCAGGCGAGCACGTGGCCCAGAGAAGGCTGCTGGAGAGACTCTCTCTGCCTGTCCCAACACCATACTGGGGAAGGTGAGAGGAAAGGACACCACAGACTCCACTCGCAGTATTCTCAGCTAATGGCTGACTATGACATCGAGAAACTCACAGACACCAGTGAGGGATTTCAGCCCGGCCGGCGTGGCTCCGTGGTTGAGCCTTGACCTATGAACTGGGAGGCCACAGTCTGATTCCTGGTCAGGGCACAGGCCCGGGTTGCGGGCTGGATACCCAGGATGGGGTGAGCAGGAGGCAGCTGATCCCTGATTCTCTCTCTCAATCGTGGATGTTTCTCTCTCTCCCTCCCCTCCTCTCTGAAATCAATACATATATATACACACACACACACACACATATATTATTATTATTATTATTATTATTAATAAGAAGAAGAAAAGGAAGGGTGTTTTAAACAAAAGAGTGCTCAGGTGCGTGCCCATTATTGCAGGGGGGTTTGTCCTCTCCCTTCTCTCTATCCTGCACCGAACCCTGCTGTCTCTCTACCTCGGTGGGCCCTTCCCACTCCAGCCGGCCCAGCAAGGGGCCTCCCTGCCCCTACCCCTCCGGCTGCAAAGAACAAAGAGGCCCAGGCTGAGACCCCGCATGGAGACCCAGCCCCCACACCATGACCCCCCTCCCAGCCCCCCACCGGAAGTGTGGGGACCGGCAGGGGAGGGAGGACGGGAAGGCGAGAAGAAGAATGCAGTCGCATTCCAACCAGCAGCTCTGGGGAGTCTCACCCCCCGGCCCCAGACCCCCAGAACATCCGCTCCCGGGGCGAGGCCTGCCTTAGGATGTGGTGCCGAACCCTTTTCTGCTTCTGCAGACAATGCCGGGCGACAGGGCCGGCGACGGGGCACACACACAGGATGTCAGCCCAGACACCTGGGCTGGTCTCTGGGGGGAAGGCTGGGGCGAGAAAGGAGGGAAGAGGAAGTCCCCTTTGTGTCGAGGGCAGACTTCTATTCTCGGGCCTTTTCTTACACCGGGAGACGTGGAGGCCGTGTTGATGGAAGGCGAGGGGTGAACTAGGGCGTGTGCACCGGGAAATGGCAGAGAGAAAAAGTCCTGCCCCGCCGTGAAAAAATATAAAAATATATATGTACGTATCTGCTATTCTTGGAAGATAAGGCTTTGGAGGGGGGCGAGAAAGCCTTAAACACAAAAGAAACACAAGGAACTCTCTCTCACACAGCCCAAAGGAGAGAACCCCCGGTTCACATTAACACATCCAACAAGATGGTGTGGGGTTGTGTTTGTGACTCCAGGGGGGTCCTCAGGGGTCCTCCATCCGCCCTACTATGTGCCGTTAGGATTAGGAGGACATGTGTGCATGCATTTAAGTGTATTTGTCTAAAAAAAAAATACTAAAAGGGGGCATTGGTATATGTACAAAAATAATAATTTAATAATAATAAAAAATAAAAATATAAAAAACACTAAAAAATGAAAAAGGTGTTAAAAAAAAGGCAATAAAAATGTATGTCTCTTTAACAAAAAGCATTTCAGGTAACATGAAAATAAGTGCAACGTTTCTGTGAAACAATTCCCTTGAAAATGTCATCCCAATGGGTCAGAATGAAATAGAAAAGAACCAGAAATTATAAAACAAGATGGCTGATTTGAGTCACGGTCAAAATACTAAGTTTTGTATCAACGTTATTGACAAGATCGTTTTGCGAGCCGGTGCCACGTGGGGCGCCGTATGGGAGACCATACCCCGGGGACACACAGGCCTTTTGGCGACAACGGGAAACGGTCAGAAGCAGGAATGGGGGGCCGTGCAGCTGCGGGGACGGCATGGTTGGACGCCTGCGGTCCTCGGACCCCTCGTGTTCCTGTGCGTTTGCTTAGGTGACGCACACACATTCCCTGAGTCCTGGGGGACCAGGTAAAGCCCTCCCCGCTGCTCGCAGGTGGACGTGAGCCCCAGGCCCGCCCCTCAGAGTTATTCCCCACCCCACCCCTCTCCTCAGGGGCACAAAAGGGAATCGCAGGGACGAACAGCTACTGGGGTGACAGACGTGGATCTTGTCCCGTGACCCCCACACACTCTGGCCGGCCCGGCCGGGGCTGGGGGGCGCCCACGTCGGAATGCGCCCCGCCCGCCCTCCTGTCCCGAGCTCTGCCATCATCGCAGAAAGATTTACAGCCTCATGGCCCTGGAGGCACCGCCACCCTCTCTGCAAACCTCCTCCTCCCCACCCCCTGGCCCGGCCCAGCCCGCACAGCCTGGAACCTGTAACCTTTATCCCCTGCATTCTTCCCGCAGCACGTACGCACTGGTCTTTGTCCTTCTACCAATTCATCCTGTGACCCTGGCCGCTGCACGTAGGCACATCCTCTTTGTTCTTCTACCCAGAGGAGGCAGCTCGTTTAGGGGGGAGGGAGCGGGGCAGAGCAGATTTCCTGCGGCTCTGGCTCTCCCCATCCTTCTCGCAGGACGGGAACCAAGGGTCCCCTGGGGTTCCGCCCTGCCTCTGCTGAGTGGGCTCCAGCCGCCGTGGCAGGCGGCCCGGACCCCTGGGTTGTCGGTGTACATGTTCACAGAAGACAGGGAGGCCCAGATAGGGTCAGCAGCCACCCTCAAGGTCACACGGCCCCCCCAAAGGGTTGAGCTCAGCCATCTGGCCCCCGTGGCCTCCCTGTGTGTGCCGTCATGACTGTCTACGCCGAGGGAGGATGCTCCTCGTGGTAAAGTTTTATCCTGCGAGGCGCCTGTGCAAACCCACGTACTCACGTCGGCAGCCGGATGACGCTTTGAGCAAAGGAAACCCACCCACACAGGCTCCCGGCAGCTTGAGAAACAACAACGCGCAGTCCAGGGGCAAACACGGCCCTCGTTGCGATAGTCCCAGGGGGTGTACGTGTGCAGGGGACCCAGGTCAGGGGGACCCGGTGCCCCCCAAACATGCGGAGGGGTCTGAACAGCGGATAAGTCACTCAACGTTCGCTCCTTCTCCCGTTTCACAGGCGTGAAGGGATGGGGGAAGCCAGACTCGGCTTGGGACAGAGACAAGGCACCCAGCAGACTTCTCTCTATGGCAGTCTTTCCCAAACTTCTCTCACGATGAGAATCACCTGGTGGAGTTGCTAAAGCTACAGACTCCCGAATCCCAACTAAGAGGTGCTAAACTAGAATTAGAGCACTCATTATGTAGTATACAATTTTACCCGTATGTCTCCCCCAAATTCTAGTTTAGCACCTCTTTTTTAAAAAAATATATTTTATTGATTTTTTACAGAGAGGAGGAGAGAGGGATAGAGAGCTAGAAATGTCAATGAGAGAGAAACATCAACCAGCTGCCTCCTGCACACCCCCTACTGGGGATGTGCCCGCAACCAATGTACATGCCCTTGACCAGAATCAAACCCGGGACCTTTCAGTCCGCAGACCGACGCTCTACCACTGAGCCAAACCGGTTTCGGCTAGTTTAGCACCTCTTAGTTGGGATTCGGGAGTCTGTAGCTTTAGCAACTCCACCAGGTGATTCTCATCGTGAGAGAAGTTTGGGAAACACTACTCCATGGGGACACAGCCCAGATCAGCGTTGACGGCACAAAACCGGCAACTGGGGATACACCGAGGGGCCCAGGGGAGCGGAGGGAAGGGTTCTTGATGTTTGGGATCCCGTTGCTCGATCAGCAGGGCCTGGGCCGGCACAATCATTCGTCTGAAAACAGGCCCTGAACATTCCCTCTCCCCCCCTAAAATTACTCATCTCTGTGATTCTCTGCAGTGCTGAAAATGAACTGTATACAACTACACCTGGACTGGATCATCATTCAAAGTGTGTATAGATTTTGGGGGAGACACCCCCTATATGAAATTCAAGCCCTAGCCGGTGTGGCTCAGTGGACAGGGTGTCAGCCAATGGACCAAAAGGGTCCCGGGTTCGATTCCTGTCCAGGGCATGCGCCTGGGTGGCCCAGGGCTCGGTCCAACGTGCAGGAGGCAGCCCACCAGTGACTCCTTCTCATACCCGACGTTTCCATCTCTCTCTTCCTCTCTGAAATCAACAAAAATATATATTTTTTAAAAGAAAAAAACAACACCTCAAAGCCGAAACAGGTGTGGCTCAGTGGATAGAGCGTCCGCCTGCGGACTGAAAGGTCCCAGGTTCGATTCTGGTCAAGGGCATGTATGTTACCTTGGTGGCGGGCACATTCCAGGAGCGGGTGTGCAGGAGGCAGCTGGTGGATGTTTCCAGCTCTCTATCTCTCTCTCTTCCTCTCTGTAAGAAATCAATAAAATATATTTTAAAAAGAAAAACGCTCAAGCCCCAGGAGAGAGCCGGGTGAAAAGACAAAACAAAACGGGTACAAGCTTTCAGCACAAAAGCCTTTCCCGGGCGGCGCCTGGGAGCAGCCTTCCCCTGCACCCTCAGCGGGCCCCCAGGAATGCAGGCCCGGAGAGAGCCGTGTCTGCCGAGGGCCCCCTCCCCCGTCTGGGAGCAGCGGGAGGCAGGGAGGGAGGGCAGCTCTGCTCCAGGAATCTTGGCCAGCTCCGGAAGGGGCCCTGCGCGGGGAGAAAGGAGAGAGAGGCCCTGCTCCTTCCCAGGCTCTCAGGCAGCCCGAGCCTCAGGGGGGAGAGAAAAGGAACAAAAAGCACAAAAGACATTCTTCTCTCCCCCAGCTTTTCAATGCCCTCTCGCCATGTCCGGACTCCGGGCGAGAACACCCAAGACGGACAGCGCCCGAGGCCAAATCCTACCTACCGTCTAGACATCTTTTTATTTTATCTTTGATATATTTTTTATTGAAATTAGAGAAGAAGAAGAAGAAGAAGAAGAAGAAGAAGAAGAAGAAGAAGAGAGAGAGAGAGAGAGAATGAATCATGAACCGGCTGTCTCCTGCAACCCCCCTAACTAGGGATCGAGCCCGAAAACTGGGGAATGTGCCCCGACCGGGAGTCATGGAACTGTGACCTCCTGGTTCATGGGTTGGTGGTCAACCACTGAGCCACACCGGCCGGGCCAGACTCCTTTTCCATGGTTGTGAGGGGAATCCAAAGAAAGAGGAGTTTGGGGCACCTGAAAATGGTAAATGAAATAGGCCCAAGGCTAAATAAATTTCAGTCCCACCATTAACCCCCACAATCTCCACTTCCTGGGCACTATCTCGCTACCCCCCTCTACCCTCACCGAATAATTCGCTCCTGACACTGCTGTTACCCTGTGTGTGTGTATCTGTGTGTGTTTTACACCACACAACTGGCCATGCCCCTAGTGAGGTGTCCTACAATTTGTTAAAAATCTATTTTATTGATTTTTTTTTTTACAGAGAGGAAGAGAGAGGGATAGAGAGTTAGAAACATCAATGAGAGAGAAATATCCATCAGCTGCCTCCTGCACACACACACACACACACACACACCCCAAACCTGGGATGTGCCTGAAACCAAGGTACATGCCCTTGACCGGAATAGAACCTGGGACCCTTCAGTCTGCAGGCCGACGCTCTATCCACTGAGCCACACTGGTTTCAGCAAGGTGTCCTACAACTGAACTCAACCCTGTTATCCATCAGGGTGGAGCGTCCGCTCCCACCGGATAAAGGCTCCATCCCGACAGACAGATGGCTTTCGCTTCAGATGCCAACCCCAAGTCCGAGGGCCCCCAGCTTGTCCCCAGCGTCTACCTGACATGGCCACAAACGGGAGGTCCCCCTGTGACCGCCCGCCGCTCACAGGAGCCAGGGAAACCCTGACAGGCACGCGCCCACTCATGACACTCCGGGAGCCATCCAGGAGGCCAGGGGCCGGCCAGGACGGAGGGCATGGGGTGAGGTCTGGGAGAGGAAGAGATAGAAGCATCCGTGATGAGAGAGAAGGACCCCGTACTGGAAGGGGCAGAGAGGGGAGCGTGGGGGCCTCTGCGAAGGTGGGGGACAGGAATCGAGCTCTGCTGACCTCGCTGGGTCTGTTCTGCTTAGAGAAGCGCATTCCGTCTCAGCAGCTGGCCGAGGGCGAAGCCCCCGGGACACTGGAGGGAGGAGGAATGCGGAACGGCCCCTTTTTCTGAGAAACGGCTGTCTGTCGTCAAGGAAGGACGAACAAACTTGTTGTCCAAACAACCTGGTCCAGGAGGTGCCCGCAGGCGCCTGACCGCCCGCCCGATCCCTACCCCAGCCGGCGCCGCCTGGAACCTCACCATTCCCCCGGGCATGCCTTCCCACGTCCTCTTTGTCCTTCTACCCAGATGCAAACTGGACGGGGGGTCGGGCGGGGGCAGAGCAGATGTCCGTGCCTGACCTGCCGTCCTCCCCGCCTCCGGGCATGATGGGAATCAGCCCTGGCTCTGGCTGCATTGGCTGAGAAATACCCAGGCAGCCCAGAACCCCGCGTTGTCCGGGGTCCCCTCCACGTCCATCCCATGGGCTCAGCCCTCGAGCCCGAAACCGATCGTCATCGCCCCGAAGGGTCCCTACACCAGGCCCCCCCGGCCCTATGCTCCTAAACACACGCTGCATAGCAGCTCACCGCTTCCTCCCTCACACCGAGGGGTCTGTTACCCCAAAGGCGAGTGCCAGAGCCGTGCGGCTGACCAGTCCGCCACACCCACCCAGCAGAAACCCAACTTCCAACCCACACCATCGAGTCCACAGCTCTGGGCTGGGGGAGACGCTAGTTACGAAAGAAGGGGCCCTAACCGGTTTGGGTCAGTGGATAGAGCGTCGGCCTGCGGACTGAAGGGTCCCAGGTTCGGTTCCGGTCAAGGGTGTGTATCCTGATTGCGGGCACATCCCCAATGGGGGGTGGGGGAGGGTGTGCAAGAGGCAGCTGGTCGGTGTTTCTCTCTCATCGACGTTTCTAGCTCTCTATCCCTTTCCCTTCCTCTCTGTAAAAAAACAATAAAATATATATTATTTAAAAAAAAACAACACACCTTTAAATAAAAAAATAAAAAAATAGAAGCCCCTGAGGGCACAGAGCAGGGCCCTCAGACTGGACAGGGAAATGGAGGCGAGCAGAGGGCCGCTAGGAAACGGCGGGTCCAGCAAGCACTGATGGGAACTCTGCCCGGGAGAGCAGAGCTGCGTGGTCCCCCCGCCCCCAGCGCTGAGCAGGCAGTTTCCTCGGCCTCGGCCTCGAGAAGGAGCCCGGGAGGCGCCGGAGGGGGAGGACGGGGGCTGTGGGGCCTCTTCGGGGGAGCGGGCCAGGGAGGCCGCCGGAGGGAGGAATTGGCAGGGAAACCCGACACCGGACTACCCCCTCTTTCCAGGCCCCCAGCCCGGAGGCCCCAGACAAAGGCGGCCGCCAAGAAGGGACGTGAGGAACGGCCCGCCCTCCGGGGTCTTTTCAGTCCTCGCTGGGGCCCTGGGGCCCCGTTTCCTTCGCGTGAGGCCAACCGGAGGGTCTCCTTTTCTTAGGCTCACACAAAGAGGAAGAAAAGAGACGGGCTGGGAGCGGAGTCCTGCCCTCGAAAACCGCTGAATAAAGGTTTTGTGTTTTTTTTGTTTTGTTTTTTAAAAAAAGAGAAAAATAGGGATTCTTTCCCTCGGGGATGGAGAGATGGGCACACGACCCCTGACCTCCCGCCCAGGGCTCGACGGGGAAATGCGGGTGGGACCCGGCTCTGGAGGGAGCCGGGCATGTGCTTCTCAGAGCACAAACCCGCTCCTTCTTTTTTTCTTTAAAAAAACATATTTTATTGATTTTTTTTTTCAGAGAGAGAGAGTTAGAATCATCCATCAGCTGCCTCCTGAACAGCCCCTAGTAGGTAGGTGCCCGCAACCAAGGCACATGCCCTTGACCGGAATCGAACCTGGGGCCCTCGAGTCTGCGGGCTGACGTTCTATCCACTGTGCCACACTAATCAGAGCACAAACCAACTTCTTAACACCCGGTGGGAACTCGGTGCTAACCGTGTGCGGGTGGGAGGCTCAGAGGCCCAACATGGTAGCGACAGTGGCCAGTCTCCTGAGCGTTCACATGGAGGCCATCGTCGAAAATGGGAGGAAAAGATCTGTGCGTCCAGTGGCCTTTGTCCTCTTACATAAAACAAAATATTGGGGAGGGGCGGGGGGCTAGAGATCAACCATAGACTTAGGTACATACACATTAGCATGACCGTGAACACAGAGACTGGGGCGGTGGGGGCTTGCCCTCGAGGGTGGGAGTGCAGGGGGTGGTTAATCAGGGGAAAAAAGGAGACCTGTAATATTTTAAACAATAAAAAACACACACAATATATTGGTCCATCCCACCACAGACCTTAACTTTAAAAACGGGAAGGGGGGCAGCCGAAAACGGTTTGGCTCAGTGGATAGAGTGTCGGCCAGCAGACTGAAGGGTCCCAGGTTCAATTCTGGTCAAGGGCATGTGCCTTGGCTGTGGGCACATCCCCAGGTGGAGGTGTGCAGGAGGCAGCTGATGGGTGTTTCTCTCCCACCATGGATGTTTCTAACTATCTCTCTCCCTTCCTCTCTGTAAAAAATAATAATAAAAATAATAATAATTTAAAAAAAACGGGGGCAGGGGTGGGCTGGGAAGGATACTTGGGGTAAAGGGGACACATAGAATACTTTTGACAATAGGATTTAAGAAAAAGAAAGAGCAGCACAAACTAGCAGGCACAGAACAGTCCGGGGGGTGGGGGGAGGGGGGGGAGACACGGACATGAAATGCAGCCTAGGAACTAGTCACATCATGATCACTAAGGAGGGTGCAAGATGGCACCAGGTTCATGGGGACGATCACCTTCCGCCTTCTAAGTTCTATGAATGTCCAAGGAACTCTGCCCGGGGAGAGCAGAAGCCAGAAAAGTGATCCTCCAACCCCCGCCCTCAGAGCTGAGCCAGCAGTTTCCTAGCCCATCGAAACCGGGAGGCGCTGTAGGGGGAAGAAGGAGGGTGTGGGGCCTCTTAGGGCCCTCCCACCACTCCCACCCCCATCCAGTCCCTCGGCTGTGCCCCTGAAACTACACTGTACCTCAACTGTAATAAAAACAAAAAGTCATCTGCACCAAGAATAAATATTACATTTGGAACTTCAGAAACAAAGAAGATGGTGATACAAAGGAATGAGGAGTTAGGAAATAAAAGTGTTTTGAGGCAGAAGAGGAAAAGCTTAATGGCTGCTGTGCAGAAGCTGAGACATGGATAGAGTGTCTCTTCCTCTCTGAAATCAATTAAAAGAGTGTCCAGCAGGCAAATGCCAGAATTGGGAAAATAATGTTGTGGAATTATTTTTAGAAATTATGAAAAGATTCTGAATAGCGTACGATTCTGATAACTTTTAGATACTTTTGCTCAATGTTTTTCATAGTACAAAATTACCTCCTTCTGTTCACCAGCATTTGAATACATTTTTAATTTAAAAATTTTTTAATTTAATTTTTAAATAAAATTTTCTTTTTGGAGGGAAAAAAAATTCATACACACACACACACACACCTGGTGGGTCACAGGCTGGTGAAGGCCTGAGCTGGGGGGAAGCAGGGTAGGGGCAGGGTGAAAGGTGAATATGCATGTACATAAGTCTATGGTTAATCTCTAACCCCCGCCCCTCCCCAAGGGAGATGTAGGGGGGCGTCTGTCACTCTGTCAACCCTGAGAATATAGATTTATAAAACAAACCCATAAGAAACACCTAATAGATCACCCATTCGTGTTGACTCAGAGACCCGGCCACAGTGAGAAGTCCAGCCCTGAGCAAACATGTTTTCCCCTTCAGGTAGCCTTGCCACCTCCCTTCCTCCTGTTTCCCTTGGGAAAACGAGTGAGGCCCTGGATGGGGAGCTCGGCGGATCGGGGGCATCGTCCTGAGACCCCCCAAGGCTGGGGTCCCATCCCTGATCAGGACACATACAGAAGTCAACTGGGGAATGCATCCCTAGGTGGGACCAACGGACTTCTCTCCTCTCTCTCTCTCTCTCTCTCTCTCTCTCTCTCTCTCTCTCTCTCTCTCTCCTTCTCAAATAAATTCACAAAGGTTAAAAAAAGAAAGAAAGACAGAGATAAGGACCCACGGGTCAGACTGTTGGACCTCAAAGGGATAAAAGGGAGATAAAAGGGAGAGATCAACCAAAGGACTTGTGTGCACACATATGAGCCTAACCAGTGGTCAAGGACAAAAGGGAGTGGGGGCCTGAGTAGTGTGGGGGGTTGGAGATTGGAATGGGGGGTTGAGGACAAATATGGGATACCTTAATCAATAAAGAAATTAATAAAAGAAAGAAAGAAAGAAAGAAAGAAAGAAAGAAAGAAAGAAAGAAAGATATGGAGCCCAGTGGTGTGGCTCAGTGGCTGAACATCAACCCAGGAACCTGGAGGTCATGGTTGGATTCCCAGTCAGGGCACAGGCCCAGGTTGTGGGCTTGATCCCTAGTGTGGGGCATGCAGGAGGCAGTCCATCTATGATTCTCTCTCATCATGGATGCTTCTCTCTCCCCCATCTCTTCCTCTCTGAAATCAATTAAAATATACATATTTAAAAAAATAATAAGTGGAACAAGCTGACGTCTCGCTCCCTCTCTGAGATCAATGAATAAAGTTAAAAACAACAACAACAACAACAAAAAACCAAACAGAAAAATGTTGGCTCAGAAAGGAACTCACTACAGACTGATTCATTTGCCTCTCAGCGTAACCACGATGGCTTGTCTCAGTTTCGGTTCTTACAAGGGTATTTCTTGGGTCACATGATCTCACACATCTAGAGGAAATAATGAACAACATAAATGGATGAACAAAAACAGACCCAGAGAAAGAGAAGCAGCGATCAGACTCTCAAACCTCAGAGGGAAGGTAGGGGAGGGTGAGGGTAAGGGAGAGATCAACCAAAGGACTTGTGTGCATACCTATGGGCCTAGCCAGTTGCCATGGACAACAGGGTGGTGGTGGGGGGTAGGGGCATATGTGGGGAGGGGTTTGGGATGGGAATGGGGGGATGAGGACAATTATGTGATACCATAATCAATTAAAAAAAAACAACAACAGAAAAATATGGACTTTTCCCTGGTGGCAGAGATGGGGTGGACAGAGAAATCCACACCCTGACCCTGACCCCTCACCACCATCAAACAGGAAGCTACAAAGGGGGTCCGAAACTCCGGGACACAGGCTGCCCCCCTCCCTGTGAAGGGGCAGAAGCAGAGGCGTGGGGACCGACGACAATGATGGGAAACAGAAACCCCGGCTCTGGAGACGGCGACGGCTGGTCTGATTAGATAAAGCGTGTTCTGGCCTGGCCGTACGCGGCACGCCCGGGGACACGGGGGCCTCGTAGGAATGCGGCCCGCCCTCCTGTCGCCAGAGCTGCCATCATCATCCTGGGGAGGTTTACAGCCCTCGGGTCTCAGAGACTCCTGGGACCCTGACTCCGAGCCCCTCCTTCCTGGAATCTGGGCCCAGAGGCAACGCCGCCCTCTGCAACCCCCCTCCCTCCCCACAGGCCCACATTGCCTGCAACCTGTAACCTTTATCCCTTCCATTCTTCCTGGTGCCTGTCATCATGACTGCATGTACCCTCCCAGGCCTGTGAGCCTGCTTTTGCACGTCCTCCCCATCCTCCTGCCCAATGGATAGCGGGGGTGCAGAGCCCGTGTTTGTGGACGCCCCACTGCTCTCCCCATCCTGCCCGCATTACTGGGACCAACGCCCTGTCTCTGCTGAACTGGGGCTCCGATAGTGGCAGGCGGCCCGGACCCCTGGGTTGTCCGGCTACAACCCCCTGACAGGGTCTCTGCAGCTGCCCTGGAGCCAAGGTCACTCAAGACCCCTGGTGCCTACATGCATTCTTATTTTTAAAAAAATCTATTTTATTGATTTTTTTTTTCAGACAGGAAGAGAGAGGGATAGAGAGTTAGAAACATCGATGAGAGAGAGACATCTATCAGCTGCCTCCTGCACACCATCTCACTGGGGATGTGCCCACAACCAAGGCACATGCTCTTGACCAGAATCAAACCCGGGACCCTTCAGTTCTCAGGCTGATGCTCTAGCCACTGAGCAAAACCAGTTTCGGCTACACGCATTCTTTATCCTTTGTCCTCCTAGGTCAGGAGTGGGCAAACTCATGAGTCCACAGAGCCAAATATCAACAGGACAACGATTGAACTTTCTTTTGAGAGCCAGATTTTTAAAACTTAAACTATAGAGGCAGGTACGTTGTTATTAACTTCATTAGGGTCCTCCTAAGCTGGCCTTTGCTAAACACTCAAGGGGCCAAAGAGCCGCATGTGGCTCTCGAGCCACAGTTTGCCGACCACCGTCCTGGGTGAAGACCCTTTCGCTTTCCCAATGCCTGCTGGCATGTCTGGGTGACATATCTGTGTGTGTGTGGACTTAAGTTTTATTTAATCAATTGTGTGCATATAAGACATAGCATATCTTTCCTTTCTTATGAAAATGGGCGTCAGACAGTCTACATGGACCATACAAGCAGCTTTATTCTTCTTTTACACCAGAAATTCTTTTACTTGGATTGCCGAGGGACGTGTGATTGTAGACACGCACACACGGTCACCTACCCCTGTGCAGGGTGGGGCAGAGGAAGCAGAGGTATTTACCTTTATCCTCAATTTCGTGCTAAGTTTGTGTTCTCCTCTACGGAGGTTCCAAGAACGCAGCCATATCACACGTACGGATATTTACGTGACTCCTTCTACAATTAGACGCCTGTTTTCAGTATGGATTGGAATAGCTACAATCATCACCTAGAGCAGTGGTCAGCTAACTGTGGCTCTTCCACAAAAGACCACGGCCTGGGTGAGTCTGTGTTGAAGAAGTGGCATTAGAAGACGTTTAAGTTTTAAAAAATGTGGCTTCTCCAAAGAAATGTCAACCGTTGT
The DNA here is from genome assembly GCF_014108245.1 of Pipistrellus kuhlii. Taxonomy (NCBI): domain Eukaryota; kingdom Metazoa; phylum Chordata; class Mammalia; order Chiroptera; family Vespertilionidae; genus Pipistrellus; species Pipistrellus kuhlii. The sequence goes on along the minus strand of NW_023425456.1, from coordinate 28,652 downwards.
GCTGTTGGTATTCGGCTCTGTGGACTGATGAGTTTGCTGACCACTGGCCTAGGGAAGGACTCAGAACGTAAGACATGGCTGACAGGGAGAAGTCTGCTTGCAAACCTCCTTCCCTCAGGAGGAGGATGAAGGAGGCAGACACAATGCTCAGGCCCCTGTCCCTCACCACGCCGCCCCCACCCTCCCCCCGCAGGACATGCAGAGGCACCCGCTGTGTCTGTGCTTGTGGAGAAATGTTATGCAAACAGACAAGGAAACACTTCCATGAAGTATATGAAAAGTTACTTAATCCTCACCTAAAGACCATTTTTTTTTTTAAAGATTGATATTTAGTGAGAGGAAGAGAAGAAGGGAGAGAGAGAGAGAAAGCACTCTTGATTGTTACCTCCCATTAGAACGCCAACTGAACCTGAATCGAACCTGTGGCCTCTTGGTTTATGGGTCTGTGCTCAACCACTGAGCCACACTGTCTAGGTTTTTTTTTTTTCTTTATTGATTTTCAGCAAGAGAGGGAGGGTAGGGGGAGAGAGGGAGAGGGAGAGAGAGAAAGATGTAAAAGCGAAAGATAGATTGCCTTCCATGAGTGCCTGGATCAGGGATTGGAACAAGCAACCTTTTAGTGTATGGGGCCAACTGAGCCACCTGGCCAGACTATAAATTCCATTTCTTAAAAAAAGATAAGCCAACGGGAATATCCATGCTGTTTTCATGTAACTTTAATTCTGAAAAGACCTTCACCCAGTGGTTCTCAACCTTCCTAATGCCGCTGCCCTTGGATATAGCTCATCAGGTTGTGGTGACCCCCAACCACAACACTATTTCCGTTGCTACTTCGTCACTGTAACTTTGCTACCGTTAACGAATCGTAATGTGAATATCTGTGCTTTCCGATGGTCTCAACCCATCGATCCTGCAGGGACGTGAGAGCCCCTGAGCATTGGATTCACCTGGGCACCAGCCCCTCCTCCCTCACCCATCCCCGCTGAAGGCTGTGGGGGAAGGGACGTGTGGGGGAAACAGGTGGAGACAAGATTGAACCCTTCATCACTCGGGATGCTGGCGGGAACGGTGGGAGGCCCAGCAAGTGTGGGGGTGGGGGTGTGGGGGTGGGGGCGGCAGACGTGGAAGAGTGGGGACCGGCTGTGAGGGGGAGAAAGATGAGGCCTGCTCAGTTCATGGCGATGGCTGTGTTGATGAGAGAGAGAGAGAGATAGAGAGAGAACATTCTGGCCTGGCTGAGTCTCACGCCCCGGGACACAGAGACCGCATCGGAATGCAGTCTGTCCATCCTTTTCCGAGAACTGCCTACCGTCATGGACAGAGCAAAACCTTGTGGCTGGAACACTCCAGCCCTGGAGGCACCCAGCCTCTGCAGCCCCATGGCCGCCCGCATCGCCTGCAGCCTGTGACCTTCATACTTGGCCTATGATTCCTGCTTCCCCTCAGGATCTTGGTCCTTCTACCCACCGAAGCAGCTGGCGTACGGGGCGGGGGGGGGGGGGGGAGTGATGGGCAGGACAGGGTCCCGTGGGTGCCCTGCTGCTCTGCCACCCTGCTGGCACGATGGGAATCAGGGCTCACACAGGGCTCCACCCTGTCTCTGCGGAGCTGTCCCCTTGGTTTCAGAAGGGGTGTGGCGGCTGGGGCAGGGTGTGTGGGGGTGTGCAGGGGGAGTTAGCCACCTTGATCTTGAGAACCCCAGAATGACAAGACCACAGACACTGTTTTCTGTGATGGGAAAAACCTGGTCTCCCAGGTGCCCTCCATAAAGTGATCACCAGCAGGCACACCACAGACGTGGAGGCCCGTGGGGGGGGGGGGGGGGCGGGGAGAAAGAAAGAAAGGAAAAGAAAAAAAAAACAAAAAACAGACCAAATGTTAGCTTTTCCTGCCTCAACCTCGAGTGACTTTAGTTCACAAGCCTTCAGACACGTTATTTTCTTGGTTGGCTTCCACGCAAGCCAACCAAGAAAATAACGCATGGATTTCGTCCTCGTCGTGTCCCCAACCCAGGAAGGCGCTGGAAGGAGCGGATGGAATTTGCTTTTAAGGAGCCAGGTTATCAGCACAGCTGAGCTAGATACCTCAACCTCTCAGTCCCTCCCTCAGCCTCCTGCTAAAGGATCCACGAAAAATTTGCCTGCTCTGCCCTGATCAGTTTGGCTCAGTGGATAGAGCCTAGTCGGCCTTCAGTCGGCGGACTGAAGGGTCCCAGGTTCGATTTATGTCAAGGGCATGCACCGTGGTTGCAGGCACATCCCCAGTCGGGGGTGTGCAGGAGGCAGCTGACCGATGTTTCTCATGTTTCTCTCTTATTGTTGTTTCTAACTCTCTATCCCTTCTCCCTTCCTCTCTATAAAAATCAATAAAATATATTTTAAAAAAGTTAGCCTGCTCAGTTTGGCCACACACTAGATTATCTCACCCCTGTTGCCTAGGCAGGGCCAGGCCCAATGATTTCCCAGGCCTCCTCTGGCCCGAGGGCCAGACGTTCCCCACCCCTTGCCCTAAGGCATCAACAGAAGGGGTCAATTGTCTACAGCTGCACTGAGGAATGCAGCTCGCTAAGACAATGAGCCTGTCCGCTTGGCGTTTTTATCGCCTGGAAAATGGGAAGTTTCCACGGGAATCGGGAATCGTGGCTGATGCAGAACGTGTCCTCAGCAGATTCTGGCGGGTCCTGGGTACATGGCTATTCTCTGCTGCCTTCATCATCCCAACCCCAGGCTCTGCTCAGAGGCCAGGGGCCAAGGAAGACCACAGTGGGGAGTGATCTGGATGGCGGTGCCCCCATTCTTGTGAATCCTCACCCGAGGATATTTTTCCCACCGACTTCAGGGAGAGTGGAAGGGAGAGGGGAGAGACACACAGAGAGAAACTTCAGTGTAAGAGAGACATTGATTGGTTGCCTCCCTGTTGTGCCCTGACTGGGGCAGGGGAAAGAGTCTGCAACCGAGGTCCGTGCCCTTGACTGGCATCGAACCTGTGGCCCTTCAGTGTTTAGGACTGACATTCTAACCACTGAGCACAGCCCTCACCACTGAGCAAACCAGCCAGGACCTGTGCCCTCATTCTGTTCAGCATCAGCCCCTGGACTAGACAAGGCACAGTGGGAAGCAGGCCCAGAGCTGGTCCCCCACGCCCCAGGAAGCCTCTCTCTCAGGCGGGGGCTCCTGAGCCACAGCGGGACTTGCTGAGACCGACCCTGCGCGCCCACCGCCTAGATGACCAGCATCCCACCAGCCCTGGGACTCTGCCCCCGCCACACCCACTGCCCTCTAACCTGCAGAGGCGCTTCCCGAGGGCCCAGCTTCCTCCCGTGCCCACAGCTCCCCAGACTCTTTCCTTGAACTCAGCACAGCTGTGTAACCGCATTCTTCTTAAAGGGTCTCACCTCAGAAGCCTGCCCGGAGCTGACCGGCGGTTCTGCCCCTCTGGCTCTCGGTCAGAGCCCGTCATGAGTGCAGTTGGGAGGGTCTCGGGCAGTGGGAACACTGACACTGTCTCTGCCTCCTATGCTACACACACCCCGATCTTGTAAATGCCCCACCAGGCACACCCTGGGCTCAGAATCTAATCATTGATCGGAGGTGGAAAGGGAAGCTGGGACACCTGGGGGCCTATGCCCCTTAGCTCCCTCCTACCTGCAAGGGTACCAACCGCACCTGCCCAAACAAATCTCCCACAGCTTAGCCTCGGGGCAGGGCTGGGGAAGGTCCGGCCTGTGGGTCCTAGAAGGCCCACAAAAACATTGGGTTTGGCCCCCCCAAGGCGTTAGGGGTGAGTTCACGAACTGTTTGACCAAATAGAGCAGGCTAATGTTTAAAACGTATATATTTTGCCGTGGCTGGTTTGGCTCAGTGGATAGAGCACAGGCCTGTGGACTGAAGGATCCTGGGTTCAATTCCAGTCAAGGGTACATGCCTGGGTTGTGGACTTGATCCTTAATAGGGGGTGTGCAGGAGGCAGCCGATCAATGATTCTCATCACTGATGTTTCTATCTCTCGCTGCCTCTTCCTCCCTCTCAGAAATCAATAACATATATATATAGATAGATATAGATATATACATATATACATATATAGATATATAGATATATATATGTAAATTTTCCCCTTGGTTTCAGAGATCAAATATATATATATGTATATATGTGTATATATATATAGATATAGATATATAGATATATAGATATATAGATATAAATTTTTCCCCTTGGTTTCAGAGATCAAATATATATATATATGTATATATATGTATAGATAGATAGATAGATATAGATATATAGATATATAGATATATATGTAAACTTTTCCCCTTGGTTTCAGAGATCAAATATATATATATATGTATATATAGATATAGATATAGATATAGATATAGATATAGATATATAGATATAAATTTTTCCCCCTTGGTTTCAGAGAGGGAGGGAGAGGGAGCGAGAAATAGAAACATCAATGATTAGCCTGGCCGGCATGGCTCAATGGTTGAGCTTTGACCTATGAACCAGGAGGTCATGGTTCAATTCCTAGTCAAGGCATATGCCCAGGTTGTGGGCTTGATCCCCAGTGCGCGGCGTGCAGGAGGCAGCTGATCCATGATTCTCTCTAATCATTGTTTCTATCTCTCTCTTCCTCTCTGAAATCAATAAGAATATATTAAAAAAAAAACAAAACCAAAACAAAACACATCCATGATCACAGATTATCATGAATTGGCTGCCTCCTACCAGGCTCCTTTGGTGCGGCCTGAGAAGGATGTTATAAATGTCCAAATGGGCTCTGACTTAGAGCATAACCATGGAGCATCAGCTATGCATTCAGGGGGTGTCTGAGCTGAGCTCTGCTTCTGGGACTGGAGACCTGTTTGGGAGGCTGTGCAGACCAGTGCTTTGCCAACGGTAAGGAACGTGGGGGTCCCTGGAGGTCTTGCTACCCTTTGGATTCTGATCCCGGAGGTCTGGGGAGAGGCCTGAGACTTACATTTCTTTTCTTTTCTTATTTAAATCTATATCTATATCTATATCTATATCTATATCTATATCTATATCTATATCTATCTATAACTATATCTATATCTATCTATCTTATTTTATTGATTTTTACAAACCGGTTTCTGGGAGACTTGCATTTCTAACAAGACCTTGGGTGACACCTTCGCCACCCATCGGTTCACAACCTCACTAGCAGTAGCAAAGGCCTAGCATGCCGCGTAGGGGGCACACTCATCGGGGTGATGTCTTCCTCTCACTGCTGTGGGATCCCAAACAAGTCCTTACTCCCCCCCCCCCCCCCCCGTAGTAGAGCCTGAGACTGACTCTCCCTCCCATTCCCCTGGAGAGAGAGAGAGCTTGAGTCTGCAGGGCACCCATTTCCACATTAAATCAGGGTTCAGCTCCACCAGCTCAGATGTGGGGGCACACTGGTGGTGTTTCTCTGTACTCCGCATGAGTCCACTCCACGGGTGGGCTCTGAACATTCTCCCAAGTGTGGGCCTCAGATCAACCCTGAGCTTTTGTTCCAAACCAGGCACAGAAAATTGGGAACGCTGGGGGAGGGGCGGCGTGCTGGTTTCACTGGCCCTCAGGTGACACTGATGCTTCATCAAGAGGAGGGAGACCACTGCCTTTGTCAGAGATGCAAAGGGAAGAGTCCAGCAGAATCGCTACAGGATCCCGAGGCAGGAAGAATGGGGGAAACCGAGGCAGGAAAGTCAGGACAAGGCCAAGCAGTGTGAGGGCTCTGCAGCCGGCCTGCAGAGAGCAAACCACTGTCTCCTCCCCTCCCCTCCCCCCTACCCCAGCCAAGGGCGCTCTGAGTACAAAGAGTTAAAGACCTCCCAAAGGAGAGAATGCAGGAGGGAGGGGGAAGGGCACTTCTACTCCTGAAGCAGAGAAGCCAGCAGCCTTGGGGCTCTCAGCAGGATAGAGTAGCCAGGATTCTGGGAAAGAAAACCTTGAGGCTTTATCTGTACCAAGATACTCAGCAAATGAAACCTTTTGAAACCTGCAGACGGGAGGAGGGCGTAGGACTCCTTGAACTCGCTTTTCTGGATTAGCTGAGGGAAAAAGCCCGTTGGTGCCCCAAGCCAGGCGAAACAGATTTGCTTGCTTTGCGTTTTCAGTAAAGGTGCCTGCTTTAATCGCTTCGATAAACTGCCTTTTCACAACCCAGTCAAGGTCTTTCACATGCGATTCATTTATTTGAGAAGAGACGGATCGTGGTTGGGGATAGCCCTCTCCCACTAGCTGAGAGGGGGAAGGGGTAGAGGGAAGGGGCTGTCCGGCCGGCCGGTAACATCTCCCTGATATCAGTGAGAGGTACCTACAACAGAACCACCAGGGAGGAGCAAATATAAAAAAAAGAAAGAAAGAAAAAAAAGGGCTGCCTTATGGGGTTAAATTGTAATTGAAATAATAATTGCTCTAGCAATATTAAAAAAACAATAACACACACTTGTGCAAGACTGTGGCTGCACCTTGGACTGTATACACTGCATGGAGCAGGCTAACATTCATCTTTAAAAAAAGAACCGACTGGCCAAAACCGGTTTGGCTCAGTGGATAGAGCGTCGTTCTGCGGCCTGAAAGGTCCCAGGTTTGATTCCAGTCAAGGGCACTACCTTAGTTGCAGGCACATCCTTGGTGTGGGGTGTGCAGGAGGCAGCTGGTCGATGTCTCTCTCTCATCGATGTTTCTAGCTCTCTAGCTCTCTCCTCTCCCTTCCTCTCTGTAAAAAAATCAATAAAATAAAAAAAAAAAAAGAACCGACTGGTATGTATATCAGTAAGGGCTTCAACACGTCTTTTCTCCCATAAGCAAGAGGAGAAATGTTTCTGAGACCACGAAAGGCTTCCTGAGGGTAACAGAGAGGAGGCATCGACTAAGGCAGGACGTGCATGGCCCTGGAGGGCAAAGACAGAGCGCCCAGGAGTGCGGGTCTCCACGTGGGACGGTGGGAGCATGTTCAGCAACTGGGCAGAGGCAGCAAATCCTCTGGGAGGAACTGTAACATCGGAATTCAGCTTCATCCAGGCTGACGTTGAGAATTACTAACAAAAAAAACCCATATCCTAGATCAGGCCGTCCAAAATACAAATGTAGGAATGGGAGAGGAATGCAAACAGGGAGATCCAGGTGGGAGAGGGGGAGCCTTGTACAAAAAGTCTGATTTCCCGCAACACTCTCACGGGAAACTAACAGCTCCCTGCTGACAATGTTGTGCAAAACCACAGGACACTTCAGGACAAAGCTTGGTGGCACATGGGCTGAGGGGCCCTGGCTCTGTAGAAATTCATTCCTAGAAAAGTGATAAGAGTGATCGAATCCGAAGAAAACGGATTAAAAAGACCCACTTTTTAAGGAAGACAGTCTCACTTAAATAGAGACAAAAGATAAATTCTATCATCCAAACGACTGAACAACAAAACAATAACCTCTTATGTGGGACAACCATATTAAAATCAACACAGTATTTTTAAAAGGAAGGTACACAATTTGCTCCCGGATTTCTGCGGCCACGGGGCTTAATGAGAAAAATATGTTCCTATTGTTCTGCGTCCCATCCAAAGGCCCTCCTCAGGCCACGTGGCTGAAGTCGGAACAAAAGAATGTCCAAGATTGGGTCTTTTTCTAAAAAGAAACAACACTGTTCTACATGGGAGTCCCTACGCGTGTAGATGCAAAGTCACGTTTTTAAAAAGGCAAATCCTAAACCTAACCACGAAAGTGCCAAAAAAGAAACAAAAATCAAAAACCTAAAGGTTCCCCAGTGCCACGGAGACAACCGCCCCCCCCCCCCGCCCGGAGCGGAAGCGACGCGGGTCCTACCGCGCAGGCGCGGGCGGGCGGGCTCCCCAGGGCCGCCGGCCGCGCCCCGCCACGTCGCCCTCCCAGAATGCTCCGCGGGCGAGCCGGCGGCGGTGCCGGGTGATGACGCATTTCCGGCGCGCTCCAGTGCCAAGAGGGCTTAGAAGACCACGAAGGCGGAAGCTGGAGGGAAACTTCATTTTCGTTTTCAAAACTGGCTACGTGGTTCAGAGAAACCGGCTTATGCGTTTTAAAGAGTTAAAACAGCACCACCATTCAACGTGTCCCTTTTAAAAGCGCGATTTTTTTTAAAATAGCGCGATTAAAAAAAAAAACGCGGTAAAAAAAGCGCGATTTAGACCCCAGTCCAAAAATCGGTTTACAATTCAGACATTTAACAGAGACCAACAAAAATATCCTATTTGTCTTTTTTTCCCAAAAAAAAACGTGATTCAAAAGTAATGGAATCATTTGGGGAGGGGAGGGAATTTCAAAGGGAATTTTCCTTCGTTGTATTCCTATTTTCTGCAAGATTCTGGCCTTCAAAAATTAGTTCTTCACTGAACTTTCAAACTAGGCACATTTTACCTTCTGAATAAGTGCTTTCTGCCATCGGCTAATTTAATACAGTTCACAGTATGTAATCTGTACAGTAATAACAGATACACACGGAGAGATAGTATTAAATGTAGAAATGAATAAAAGAAACCAAAGTGCTGGGATTGCCAGGAGGTGGCTGCACAGCTCAGAAGGCTGTGATGTGCTCTCATTTCCTAGTATTTTGATTTGGTTATTCTTTCAGTTTGTAGCATTAGCACAAGCCTTTCTTTAAAAACAAATTCACCCAGAAAGAAGCTTACTACAAACTGATTCGTATGCCTTTCAGCATAACAATTATTGCTTGCCTCATTTTTGATTCTTATAAGTATATTTCCAGTAGGACATGATCTCACTCATCTAGGTGAAATGGTGCACAACATAGAAGGATGAACAAGAACAGTTCCAGACATAAGGAGCCATGGATCAGACTGTTGGACCTCAGAGGGAGGTGGGGATACAAGGGAGAGATTGACCAAAGGATTTATGTGCACTCATATGAGCCTAACCAGTGGTCCAGAACAATATGGGGTGGGGGCATGAGTGGGGGCGGGGGTGGGGGATTGGAATGGGGGGTTGAGGACAAATATATGATACCTTAATCAATAAAGAAATTAATAAGAATAAAAAGTAAAGTAAATTCAACTTTGGATAATACACACACACACACACACACACACACACATATATAGTTGAAGATCATTCCTCAGTATGACTCTAGAAGCTTTTTCCTGTTTATTCCCTGCCTCCCCCTTACTTTTCCTGGAGTTCTAATAGTTTCTATCTTTGCATTAAAATTTTTTTAACTCAACTTCCAAATAATTAACAAGGAAATAACTTCATAATTTTTGGAGTAGTTTTGGAGCACTGGCTGCTTACACTGTGGAATGCAACAGAGAAAATTTTTGCTACAATGGTAAGATAGAAAGAATTGGGAAGGAAGAGACCAACTCTGAGGACACGGTTGCTCGGAGGGCATCCTGGAGCAGAAGAGTGATCAGTGCCAGCTGGTGAGAGCAGCAGAGACCCAACAGGCAATGGGGTAGAAATAATGATATTCACTTGCTACTTCAAAGAATTCTGAGACATTTCCCAAGTTTGCAAAACAAACAAAAAAAATGTCAAAAAATGTGTGTGTGTGTGTATATATATATATATATATATATATATATATATATATATATATATTTGTTTTACAACTTACACATACTTTACTTGATTGAATGCCTTCTCATGGTGCACATGCTGTTTGATGTAGTTCACACTGAGTTGTACTTGGGTCTCTGTGCTGGAGACTCTGCTCAACTGGTGTGTTTTCTTTCAAGGTCAAGGTGGGAACTTTCACATACAATCTGACTTTCTAATTCTTTCTCTTGGGGATTCTTGGCTTTGCATAATCATACCTACAATGAAACCAGCATCCTAGCGTTACCAAGATAAACCCCCCTACTCCAACATCACACGATGTTCTATTTAATTCTACTAGTTAACAAGAAATGTCTGGAGCCAGCCACAGCAGATCCCAATAAACCATATAACAATACCAAGTCCCATGCACAGGGAACGTTCTTACTATCTGAAATTCCTAGGAGATTAAAAGGTCCCTTTCCAGGGCTCCCGGGTTTAGGGGCAGTGGCTATCTGATGAGTTTGTCAAAGGATTATATATATATATATATATATATATATATATATATATATATATATAATTTTTTATTTTTATTGATTTTTTACAGAGAGGAAGAGAGAGGGAGAAATATTGATTCAGCTGCCTCCTGCACATTCCCCATTGGGGATGTGTCTGTAACCAAGGTATTAATACATGCCCTTGACCGGAATTGAACCTGGGACCTTTCAGTCCGCAGGCCGATGCTCTATCACTGAGCCAAATTGGTTAGAGCAAAGGATATTTTTTAAAGTAAAAAATTCAGTTCTTTCTTTCCCCCACCCCCCTAGAGAACGGGAGGGACCCTGTTTATTAACACTAGTGGACTCCGGGAGTAATTTCCAAATCAGAGTGAAGGAACACGCAAAATTCAGTTATTCCTAACACAAATATTGAAACTCAGGTGAAATCTTGTCCCACTCAGGTAAATATTCCTGAGTTGGTGTAATGAAAAAAAATTATTTTTTTAAAGAAAAATACCAAGGAATGCAAAACCAAAGGTAAAATTTACTTTGTGAAGTAGTATACCTACTTAAGTAAACGAATGAGACATGATAGTTTCAACCTCTATATTTTAAATGTTTGTGAAAATCCTGATCAGTGAAAGGAGATGAGAAATAACCGTATTATACATGTTTATAAGCATCATTTTACAAATGACAGATATAAAACAAAAAAGCCTATGGAAGGGAAGACAAAACAAAACAACACGCTACTTTATTGATCTGAATAAAGGCTCATTACTCTGAAATCCTAATATCAGACGCAAGGATTCTACCCTCCCCCTCCTCGGGAGGGGTGAGCAACAAAGGGATCAGGACCACGGGGACTGAGACCCGGGAAAACTACCGGAAGTTCCCCAAGGGGAACCGTCCTGCAGCACCCAGGGAGGCGGAGACCCGGAGGCGGAGGGAGCAGCACCCGGCCCCGCCCCTTGCGCCACGCTCACGCTCACGAGTTCTCGCGGGACTTCCCCAGAGCGCAATGACAACGTGGCAGAACAATGGAGTCCTCCATGTAGGCCGCAGGGCGGGGCTCGCGTGCTGCTGGGCAGGCGGCCCATAAAGCATATAAATGAACAAGAAATTCAAAATCCACGCACCCTGAGATTTATGAATCTTACCCCCCAAAATAAGGTGACCAGACGTCCCGCTTTTTAACAATTTGTCCCGTTGTTGCTTTAAAAAAGTCCCGATTTTTTTTTTTAAAGATTCTTTTTAAAAAAAATTCAGGACTTTTTTTTTTTTTTAAATGCCGGGGGACAAATTGTTAAAAAGCGGGACATCTGGTCACCTTACTTACTCAAAAAAACATCATAAAGTCAAAGTTTGGACCAACACGCTAAAGAGGAAACCGTGGATTCTAAACCTTCCAATGCTCTGCAAATGGATTTAAAACCGACAGATTTTGTGTGTGTGTGTGTGTGTGTGTGTGTGTGTGTGTGTTTAAATTAAAACCTCAACTAAGTCCCAGCACTACAGGCCCCTTTCGGGGTGGGGAGGAGGGAAGGGGCTGTGCCTTCTTCCCGAGAGAACAAATTAGCCAAGTTCCATATACTATCCTCAGTGCCAACAAAACATCTTTCTTTCAAACCGAGAGAGTGCTGTGTTTAAAACAAAACAAAAAATACGACAGGAAATCTGATCCTGTGGACTCAGATCCCAAAAACCTATAGAAAAAATAAAGTCAACAGACATAACTGGGGGGGGGGGGGAATGCTAACAAAAATTCAGCTTGTCATGGACCTGACCACAAGACACGTTAGCAAAAAGGACCAAGAACAAAGGGGAGACTGTCATTCACTGGACACGCTCTCCATGACGTGAAGAAAACACACACAAAAACCTGTTTTTTTTTCTGTTTTTGTTTTTTTTTCTTTTTTCTTTTTTCTCAATCAGATTGGAAATCGTCCGAAGAGCAACCCCTGGGTAATCAGGCCTGATGGGCTGCCCCACACCAATGAGGGGGGCCGGGCTGTACGCAGGACAGACCCCCGAGCCTGCCTCATAGGCGAACATGAACTATGCGTGTCCCCAACCTGCCCCCGCAGGTCAGGGAGCTCTGGGGGCTTCCAACCGGACCCTCACAAGCGCTACCCACAGATGAGGCGGCTCGAGGAGTGGATGCGGGGCCAGTGGATTACTGGGGGGCAATTCTGAGTTGTGTTCTGATCCCCCTTGAAAGCAAACGGCGTCCTGTTCCCGGTTTGAAATAAGGGTCTAGGCCACATGCCTACTGGGATGCAGGGACTTTCTGGTGCCTGGACTCATCTCTTTCTGGGCCTGACTTGGTCTCCTTCCCCCTTTGGGGACTAGATCCCATCCCCACTCGGCCCAATCCACATCCAAGCCCAGTAACAAGCGGACTGGGCCTCTCGATTTCTGGAGGCCAGATGGCGCTACAGTCCTATAAACCAAGTGAAGCTTCCGTTCCTGGGGCCCGGACTGTGAAGGCCTGAACGAGGCTTATGCACGGAATATTCATGGATGATTGGGCACCCTGCGGGGAAAGGCTAAGTGAGCGGTCTGCAAACTCATGAGTCCACAGAGACAAATATCAATAGAACAACGATTGAAATTTCTCTTGAGAGTCAAATTTTTTAAACTTAAAACTAGGTAGGTATATTGCTACTGACTTAATTAGGGCACATGGTATTTTGTGGAAGAGCCGCACTCAAGGGTCCAAAGATCTGCATGTGGCTCGTGAGCCGCAGTTTGCAGACCACTGGGCTAAGGGAATGAAGGGGATGGGGCCATCTGCAAACCCCAATTCCTGGTGGCCTCTCCCCTGGCCTGCAGGATGGTTTTCTTCTATGTCAAACCCTCCACTCTTTTGCCTGCCTAGACTGTGTAAAACCAAGAACTTGTCAGACACCGAGAAACCAGAATTTTCAATCTACAGTCACACTGGTGGCATTGCAGTGAGACAAAAATGACAAATGTAGCCAAGGAATGCCTAAGAACAGAACAGCCTAAAGTCAACCAATCACACTCACGTTAAATACCCTCCCAGCCTCACCCCAATCATGTAATCACCTCAATTCAGACCGATGAAATATTCTCTACCTATGGCGTCTCAAACACTTTGTCATCTGTTCATGTTCTGTTTCCTGCCTGGAACAGAAATCCTGCTTTTTGTCTTTCCTATTCCATTTTTTCTTAGATTTCTACTACTTAACGCTTTCTATCTCTGGTCATCACTTGCCTCCTGCAGTGAGTGAGCCTTCTCTGACCACCTAACTCGAGACCCCATTGCCCATAGACTAGTATCCTCTGAAATCCACCAGGACTCTGTACGATTGGAAGCTTAACATTTTCTACTACAGGGGAGGAAAACATATCTTTCCTTTCTGCCTTTCTGGGCTCCCAGCTGGGGCCTCTGTAATAAAAAAGACTGATTAACAAGAGAAAAAGCGGGCTCTCCCTCCTGGAGCGGGCCTGGGCCTCCCCCCTCCCCCTCTCCTCCCTCCCCCACTCCATTTGTGACCATCTGGCCTTCCTTCCTCCATCCCAAGCCCCAAGGGCCCCTTATTCTGCCTCTCTCGCCTATTTCTTCTACCTCTGTGACTTCCTAAATAAACATGCTCCTATAGTTTGGGGGTGCGGGGGGGGGGGGGAGACCACAAGAACAAAAAGTATTCACACATGTTTGCTTTACATTGTACGGGAGGCTTTGTAAGGAAATGAGGAGCCGTGAAGGAACTGTTAGACCCCGGTTTTTCACACGAGGCTGGACGCAGAGGGGAAGTCGTGGGGGAAATGCGATAGGACGCAGGGAAGGAGCTACGTGCAGTAAATGCAGGAACTGAACGAGGCCCGGGCACTCCGGTGCCTGGTGGTCTCCCTCTGTCTCCTGAGATAAGGACGCCCCTCCCCTCCCAGCACAAGGGAGGGCACCTCTCCTGTGAGCTTTATAGCCCCGGCGTCAGGGAGGAAGGTCAAAGGTCTTCCTGTGAGGTCTGAGCAAATCGTTGAATCAACACCCCCTTCCCTGGGAACGGACCCTTAGACCACTTCACAACCGGCACTCCTTTTTGCTTAGACCGCATTCCGCCGGCTGAGACCGCATTCCACAGCTCAGAGCATTGTTCTTCCCCTCGGACCTTCCCGGGCTCTGCCCCCGCCCGCCCAGAGAATTCTCTGCCCAGGAGAAGCCAGCCAAGAGCCCGCTTAATTATCTGATGCCCTGTCCCTGGGTGCTGGCGCCATTTTGGAGCTCAGCCCTCTGGGCTTTCCGGAAAAACCTATATAAATAAAATATTTTTAATTATTATTATTATTATTTTTTTTTTACAGAGAGGAAGGGGAAGGGATAGAAAGTTGGAAACATCGATGAGAGAGAAACATCGATCAGCTGCCTCCTACACACTCACTAAGTGGGCATGTGTCTGCAACCAAGGTACATGCCCTTAACTGGAATCGAACCTGGGACCCTTGAGTCTGCATTCCGAGGCTCTATCCACTAAGCCAAACCGGCTAGGACAAGACCTAATAAATGTACAATTACTTACTACTTTTGGCCTCCATAAAACTTCCCATTATCAAATTCCTTCTGCTTAAATCCTCACGGGGCCACGTTGCTGTGTTTGGGGGTAGAGAGTCCCAAACCAGGTCACTAATCTCAGACGTAACGACCTATTCCATTATCCGAATCCCCACTCCTGGGACATCCAACCCTGGAGGAAAGCTCTATTTCTCATTCACCTGCCCAATTCCTGCACGCAAGGAGGAAAATGACACCAGGTTGCCAATCCGAGAGCATTGCACACATGACAATTCCCCACAGCTGCCGTCCAGCCATAAGGAGGCACAGCTTTGCATTCAAGGGACACCCTCAAGGCCAAGAAGAGAATTTTTACAGACTGGGATTCCCAGTTCCTCTTAAAGGCAAAGAGATGTGGGAACACGGGACTCCCACGCCAGACTCCACAAGCTGGAGAGGCCTGTGGAGCCCCACAAGTGGTCAATGATGCAGACTGCCTAAGCAGAAGGAAACCATGGCACACGCTTATTCTCCATGCCAGTCCCTTAGGCAACCCATTTCTCAAAGCCAGTGTCTTGGAGAAGTACCTGCTCTATGAAAGGCACTTGGAAAACCTTATTCCCAATGCCAGTGACTTGAAAAAGCAGGTGGTTTCTCACAAAAACTGGGACATCATTATTCTCAATGTCTGTCACTTAGAAAAGGTTAATCTCAATGCCAGTGACTAGGACAAGACCCTGCTTTCTCCCAGACACTTGGACAACTTTCTGCTCAATACTTGTCACTTGGAAAACCTTATTCTCAATGGCAGTGCATGGAAGAAACACCTGCTCTCAGTCAAGGACTTGGAAAATTTAATTTCCAATACCAATGACTTGGAAAGACCTCCCCATTCTCACATTCACTTTCACGACATTCTTCTCAATGTTAGACACTTGGACAACAATATTCCCAATGCCAGTGACTTGAAAAACCAAAAACTCTCTCTCTGAAACTGGGAGACGTAGGTTCTCAAAGCCTGTCACTTGGACAATCAAGTTCGCAATGCAAGTGACTTTGAGAAACTCCAACAGTGTTCTATTCACTGGTACAAGCTTATTCTCAAGGTCAGTAACTTGCACAAGACTGTGCTTTCTCCTAGACACTTGGACAACCTTCTTCTCAATATTTCACAGTTGGACAACATTCTTATCAATGCCAGTGACATAAAAAGCAGATACTTTCTCACAGAAACTGGGACAACCTTATACTCAAGTCCTGTTGCTTAGGAAACCAAGTTCGCAATGCCAGTGACTTTGAGAAACACCACGTGTCTCCCAGTCATTTGTACTAGCTACTTCTCAATTTCAGTGACTTGGAAAAGACTGTGCACTCTCCTCTACATTTCCACAACCTTCTTCTCAATATTTCTCAGATGGACAACCTTCTTCTCAAAGCCAGTGACTTGAACAAGAAGATGATTTGTCACAGAAACTTGGACAACCTTATACTCAAGGCCTGTCACTTGGAATACTGAATTCCCAATGCCAGTGACTTTGAGAAACACCAAGTGTCTCCTAGTTAATTGTACAAGCTTATTCTGAATATCAGTGCCTTTTACAAGACTCTTCTTTCTCCTAGATATTTGGACAACCTTCTTCTCAATATTTGTCACTTGGAAAACCTTATTCTCAATGCCAGTGACTTGAAAAAGCAGATGCTTTCTCACAGAAACTGGCACAACCTTATACTCAAGGCCTGTAACTTTCTCTACATATTTATTTTACAATACCACTCAAAAAGAAGAAGCACTTGCTCTATGACAGGCACTTGTACAACAATATTCACAATGCCAGTGAGTTGAAAAAGCAGAAGCTTTCTCACCGAAACTGGGACAACCTTATACTCAAGTCTTGTCACATAAAAAACCGATTAAGCAATGCCAGTGACTTTCAGAAACACCACATATCTCCTAGTCATTTGTACAACCTTATTCTCAATGTCAGTAACTTGGACAAGACTGCTTTCTTCTCTAAAATAAGACAACCTTCTTCTCAATATTTATCACTTGGACAACCTTCTTGTCAATGCTAGCGACTTGAAACAGCAGATGCTTTCTCACGGAAATTGGAACAACCTTATACTGAAGTCCTATCACTTAGGAAACCGTGTTCGCAATGCTAGTGACTTTGAGAAACACCACGTGACTCCCACTCATTTGTACAAGCTTATTCTCAATTTCAGTGACTTGGAAAATACAGTGCACTCTTCTCTACACTTGGACAACCTTCTTTTCAATATTTCTCGGATGGACAACCTTCTTCTCAATGCCAGTGACTTGAAAAAGCAGAAGCTATTTCACCGAATCTGGGACAACCTTATAATCAAGGCCGGTCACTTGGAATACCTAATTCGCAATGCCAGTGATTTGAGAAACAACAAGTTTCTCCTCGTTAATTGTACAAGCTTATTCACAGTATCAGTGCCTTGTACAAGACTCTCAATTTTCCTAGCTGCTTGGACAACCTTCTTCTCAATATTTGTCACTTGGACAACCTTATTCTCAATGCCAACGACTTGAAAAAGCAGATGCTTTCTCACAGAAACTGGGAAAACCTTATACTCAAGGCCTGTCACTTTCTCAACATAATTTGCAATACCACTGACTTGAGGAGGCTCTCGTACTATGACGGGCACTAGTACAACAATATTCCCAATGCCAGTGAGTTGAAAAAGCAGATGCTTTCTCACAGAAATTGAGAGAACCTTACACTGAAGTCCCATCACTTAGAAAAAGGAGTTCCAATGCCAGTGACTTTGAGAAACACCACATGTCTCCTAGTCATTTGTACAAGCTTATTCTCAATTTCAGTGACTTGGAAAAGACTGTGCACTCTCCTCTACATTTGGACAGCCTTCTTCTCAATATATCTCAGATGGACAACCTTCTTCTCAATGCCAGTGACTTGAACAAGCAGATGCTTTGTCATAGAAACTGGGACAGCGTTATACTCAAGGCCTGTCACTTGGAATACCGAATTCACAATGCCAGTGACTTTGAGAAACACCATGTGTCTCCCAGTCATTTGTACTAGCTTGTTCTCAAGTTCAGTGACTTGGAAAAGACTGTGCACTCTCCTCTACATTTGGACAACCTTCTTCTCAATATTTCTCAGATGCACAACCTTCTTCTCAAAGCCAGTGACTTGAACAAGCAGATGCTTTGTCACAGAAACTGGGACAACCTTATACTCAACGCCTGTCACTTTCTCAACATAATTCGCAATGCTACTGACTTGAAAAAGCACTTTCTCTGTCACAGGCACTTGTACAACAATATTCCCAATGGCAGTGAGTTGAAAAAGCAGGAGCTTTCTCACAGACACTGGGACAACCTTATACTCAAGGCCTGTCACTTGGAATACCGAATTCGCAATGCCAGGAAATTTGAGAAACACCAAGCGTCTCCTAGTTAAATGTACAAGCTTATTCTCAATATCAGTGAGTTTTAAAGACTCTTCTTTCTCCTAGATGCTTGGACAACCTTCTGCTCAATGTTTGTCACTAGGACAACCTTATTCTCAATGCCAGCGACTTAAAAAAGCAGGTGCTTTCTCACAGAAACTGGGACAAACTTATACTCAAGTCCTTTCACGTAGGAAACCGAGTTCGTAATGCCAGTGACTTTGAGAAACACTACGTGTCTCCCAATCATCTGTACCAGCTTGTTCTCAATTTCAGTGACTTGGGAAAGACTGTGCACTCTCCTCTACACTTGGACAACCTTCTTCTCAATATTTCTCAGATGGAAAACCTTCTTCTCAACGACAGTGACTTGAAAAAGCAGATGCTTTCTCACAGAAACTGGGACAACCTTATACTGAAGTCCTGTCACTAAAAAAACCTAGTAAGCAGTGCCTGTGACTTACAAGAACACCACGTATCTCCTATACATTTGTACAAGCTTATTCTCATTGTCAGTGACTTGGACAAGCCTGCTTTCTTCTCTAAAATTGGACAACCTTCTTCTTAACATTTGTCACATGGACAACCTTCTTCTCAACGCCAGGGACTTGAAAAAGCAGATGCTTTCTCACAGAAACTGGGACAACATTATACTCAAGGCCTGTCACTTGGAATACCGAATTCACAATGCCAGTGACTTTGAGAAACACCAAGTGTCTCCTAGTTAATTTTACAAGCTAGTTCTCAAAATCAGTTAATTTTACAAGACTCTCCTTTCTCCTCGCTACTTGGACAAACTTCCGCTCAATATTTGTCACCAGGACAACCTTAATCTCAATGCCAGCGACCTGAAAATGCAAATGCTTTCTCACAGAAACTGGGACAACCTTATACTCAAGTCCTGTAACATAGGAAACCGAGATCACAATGCAAGTGACTTTGAGAAACACCACGTGTCTTCCAGTCATTTGTACTAACTTCTTCTCAAATTCAGTGACTTGGAAAAAACTGTGTACTCTCCTCTACACTTGGACAACCTTCTTCGCAGTATTTCTCAGATGAAAAACCTTCTTCACAACGCCAGTGACTTGAAAAAGCAGATGCTTTCTCACAGAAACTGGGAAAACCTTATACTCAAGGCCTGTCACTTGGAATACCGAATTCGCAATGCCAGGAAATTTGAGAAACACCAAGAGTCTCCTAGTTAATTGTACAAGCTTATTCTCAATATCAGTGACCCTTAAAGACTCTTCTTTCTCCTAGATGTTTGGACAACCTTCTTTGCAATATTTCTTAGATGAAAAACCTTCTTCTCAACGCCAGTGACTTGAAAAAGCAGATGCTTTCTCACAGAAACTGGGACAACATTATACTCAAGTCCTGTCACTTCAAAAACCTATTAGCAATGCCAGTGACTTTCAGAAACACCACGTGTCTCCCAGTCATTTGTACAAGCTTATTCTCAATTTCAGTGACTTCGAAAATACAGTGCACTCTCCTCTACACTTAGACAACCTTCTTTTCAATATTTTTTAGATGGACAACCTTCATCTCAACGCCAGTGACTTGAAAAAGCAGATGCTTTCACACAGAAACTGGGACAACCTTATACTCAAGGCCTGTCACTTGGAATACCGAATTCGCAATGCCAGTGACTTTGAGAAACACCAAGAGTTTCCTAGTTAATTGTACAAGCTTATTCTCAATATCAGTGACTCTTAAAGACTCTTCTTTCTCCTAGATGCTTGGACAACCTTCTTCTCAATATTTGTCACTTGCACAACCTTATTCTCAATGCCAGCGACTTGAAAAAGCAGATGCTTTCTCACAGAAACTGGGACAACATTATACTCAAGTCCTGTCATTTAGGAAACCGTCTTCGCAATGCCAGTGACTTTGAGAAACGCCACGTGTCTCCCAGTCATTTGTACAAGCTTATTCTCAATTTCAGTGACTTGGAAAAGACAGTGCACTCTCCTCTACACTTGGACAACCTTCCTTTTCAATATTTGTCACATGGACAACCTTCTTCTCAACGTCAGTGACTTGAAAATGCAGAAGCTTTCTCACAGAAACTGGGACAACCTTATACTCAAGGCCTGTCACTTGGAATACCGAATTCACAATGCCAGTGACTTTGAGAAACACCAAATTTCTCCTAGTTAATTGTACAAGCTTATTCTCAATATCAGTGAATTTTACAAGACTCTCCTTTCTCCTCGCTACTTGGACAACCTTCTGCTCAATAGTTATCACTTGGAAAACCTTATTCTCAATGCCAGCGACTTGAAAAAGCAGATGCTTTCTCACAGAAACTGGGACAACCTTATACTCAAGTCCTGTCACTTAGGGAACCGAGTTTGCAGTGCCAGTGACTTTGAGAAACACCACGTGTCTCCCAGTCATTTGTACTAGCTTGTTCTCAAGTTCAGTGACTTGGAAAAGACTGTGCACTCTCCTCTACACTTGGACAACCTTCTTCTCAATATTTCTCAGATGGAAAACCTTCTTCTCAAAGCCAGTGACTTGAACAAGCAGATGCTTTGTCACAGAAACTGGGACAACCTTATACTCAACGCCTGTCACTTTCTCAACATAATTCGCAATGCTACTGACTTGAAAAAGCACTTTCTCTGTCACAGGCACTTGTACAACAATATTCCCAATGGCAGTGAGTTGAAAAAGCAGGAGCTTTCTCACAGACACTGGGACAACCTTATACTCAAGGCCTGTCACTTGGAATACCGAATTCGCAATGCCAGGAAATTTGAGAAACACCAAGCGTCTCCTAGTTAAATGTACAAGCTTATTCTCAATATCAGTGAGTTTTAAAGACTCTTCTTTCTCCTAGATGCTTGGACAACCTTCTGCTCAATGTTTGTCACTAGGACAACCTTATTCTCAATGCCAGCGACTTAAAAAAGCAGGTGCTTTCTCACAGAAACTGGGACAAACTTATACTCAAGTCCTTTCACGTAGGAAACCGAGTTCGTAATGCCAGTGACTTTGAGAAACACTACGTGTCTCCCAATCATCTGTACTAGCTTGTTCTCAATTTCAGTGACTTGGGAAAGACTGTGCACTCTCCTCTACACTTGGACAACCTTCTTCTCAATATTTCTCAGATGGAAAACCTTCTTCTCAACGACAGTGACTTGAAAAAGCAGATGCTTTCTCACAGAAACTGGGACAACCTTATACTCAAGGCCTGTCACTTGGAATACCGAATTTGCAAGTGCCAGTGACTTTGAGAACACCAAGAGTCTCCTAGTTAGTTGTACAAGCTTATTCTCAATATCAGTGACCCTTAAAGACTCTTCTTTCTCCTAGATGTTTGGACAACCTTCTTTGCAATATTTCTTAGATGAAAAACCTTCTTCTCAACGTCAGTGACTTGAAAAAGCAGATGCTTTCTCACAGAAACTGGGACAACATTATACTCAAGTCCTGTCACTTCAAAAACCTATTAAGCAATGCCAGTGACTTTCAGAAACACCACGTGTCTCCCAGTCATTTGTACAAGCTTATTCTCAATTTCAGTGACCTCGAAAATACAGTGCACTCTCCTCTACACTTAGACAACCTTCTTTTCAATATTTTTTAGATGGACAACCTTCTTCTCAACGTCAGTGACTTGAATATGCAGAAGCTTTCTCACAGAAACTGGGACAACCTTATACTCAAGTCCTGTAACATAGGAAACCGAGATCCCAATGCAAGTGACTTTGAGAAACACCACGTGTCTTCCAGTCATTTGTACTAACTTCTTCTCAAATTCAGTGACTTGGAAAAAACTGTGTACTCTCCTCTACCCTTGGACAACCTTCTTCACAGTATTTCTCAGATGAAAAACCTTCTTCACAACGCCAGTGACTTGAAAAAGCAGATGCTTTCTCACAGAAACTGGGACAACCTTATACTCAAGGCCTGTCACTTGGAATACCGAATTCGCAATGCCAGTGACTTTGAGAAACACCAAGAGTTTCCTAGTTAATTGTACAAGCTTATTCTCAATATCAGTGACTCTTAAAGACTCTTCTTTCTCCTAGATGCTTGGACAACCTTCTTCTCAATATTTGTCACTTGCACAACCAAATTCTCAATGCCAGCGACTTGAAAAAGCAGATGCTTTCTCACAGAAACTGGGACAACATTATACTCAAGTCCTGTCATTTAGGAAACCGTCTTCGCAATGCCAGTGACTTTGAGAAACACCACGTGTCTCCCAGTCATTTGTACAAGCTTATTCTCAATTTCAGTGACTTGGAAAAGACAGTGCACTCTCCTCTACACTTGGACAACCTTCTTTTCAATATTTGTCACATGGACAACCTTCTTCTCAACGTCAGTGACTTGAAAATGCAGAAGCTTTCTCACAGAAACTGGGACAACCTTTTACTCAATGCCTGTCACTTGGAATACCGAATTCACAATGCCAGTGACTTTGAGAAACACCAAATTTCTCCTAGTTAATTGTACAAGCTTATTCTCAATATCAGTGAATTTTACAAGACTCTCCTTTCTCCTCGCTACTTGGACAACCTTCTGCTCAATAGTTATCACTTGGAAAACCTTATTCTCAATGCCAGCGACTTGAACAAGCAGATGCTTTCTCACAGAAACTGGGACAACCTTATACTCAAGTCCTGTCACTTAGGGAACCGAGTTTGCAGTGCCAGTGACTTTGAGAAACACCACGTGTCTCCCAGTCATTTGTACTAGCTTGTTCTCAAGTTCAGTGACTTGGAAAAGACTGTGCACTCTCCTCTACACTTGGACAACCTTCTTCTCAATATTTCTCAGATGGAAAACCTTCTTCTCAAAGCCAGTGACTTGAACAAGCAGATGCTTTGTCACAGAAACTGGGACAACCTTATACTCAACGCCTGTCACTTTCTCAACACAATTTGCAATGCTACTGACTTGAAAAAGCACTTTCTCTGTCACAGGCACTTGTACAACAATATTCCCAATGGCAGTGAGTTGAAAAAGCAGGAGCTTTCTCACAGACACCGGGACAACCTTATACTCAAGGCCTGTCACTTGGAATACCGAATTCGCAATGCCAGGAAATTTGAGAAACACCAAGCGTCTCCTAGTTAAATGTACAAGCTTATTCTCAATATCAGTGAGTTTTAAAGACTCTTCTTTCTCCTAGATGCTTGGACAACCTTCTGCTCAATGTTTGTCACTAGGACAACCTTATTCTCAATGCCAGCGACTTAAAAAAGCAGGTGCTTTCTCACAGAAACTGGGACAAACTTATACTCAAGTCCTTTCACGTAGGAAACCGAGTTCGTAATGCCAGTGACTTTGAGAAACACTACGTGTCTCCCAATCATCTGTACTAGCTTGTTCTCAATTTCAGTGACTTGGGAAAGACTGTGCACTCTCCTCTACACTTGGACAACCTTCTTCTCAATATTTCTCAGATGGAAAACCTTCTTCTCAACGACAGTGACTTGAAAAAGCAGATGCTTTCTCACAGAAACTGGGACAACCTTATACTGAAGTCCTGTCACTACAAAAACCTAGTAAGCAGTGCCTGTGACTTACAAGAACACCACGTATCTCCTATACATTTGTACAAGCTTATTCTCATTGTCAGTGACTTGGACAAGACTGCTTTCTTCTCTAAAATTGGACAACCTTCTTCTTAACATTTGTCACATGGACAACCTTCTTCTCAACGCCAGGGACTTGAAAAAGCAGATGCTTTCTCACAGAAACTGGGACAACATTATACTCAAGGCCTGTCACTTGGAATACCGAATTCACAATGCCAGTGACTTTGAGAAACACCAAGTGTCTCCTAGTTAATTTTACAAGCTTGTTCTCAAAATCAGTTAATTTTACAAGACTCTCCTTTCTCCTCGCTACTTGGACAAACTTCTGCTCAATATTTGTCACTAGGACAACCTTAATCTCAATGCCAGCGACCTGAAAATGCAAATGCTTTCTCACAGAAACTGGGACAACCTTATACTCAAGTCCTGTAACATAGGAAACCGAGATCCCAATGCAAGTGACTTTGAGAAACACCACGTGTCTCCCAGTCATTTGTACTAACTTCTTCTCAAAATCAGTGACTTGGAAAAAACTGTGTACTCTCCTCTACACTTGGACAACCTTCTTCGCAGTATTTCTCAGATGAAAAACCTTCTTCACAACGCCAGTGACTTGAAAAAGCAGATGCTTTCTCACAGAAACTGGGACAACCTTATACTCAAGGCCTGTCACTTGGAACACCGAATTCGCAATGCCAGGAAATTTGAGAAACACCAAGAGTCTCCTAGTTAATTGTACAAGCTTATTCTCAATATCAGTGACTCTTAAAGACTCTTCTTTCTCCTAGATGCTTGGACAACCTTCTTCTCAATATTTGTCACTTGGACAACCAAATTCTCAATGCCAGCGACTTGAAAAAGCAGATGCTTTCTCACAGAAACTGGGACAAATTATACTCAAGTCCTGTCATTTAGGAAACCGTGTTCGCAATGCCAGTGACTTTGAGAAACACCACGTGTCTCCCAGTCATTTGTACAAGCTTATTCTCAATTTCAGTGACTTGGAAAAGACAGTGCACTCTCCTCTTCACTTGGACAACCTTCTTTTCAATATTTGTCACATGGACAACCTTCTTCTCAACGTCAGTGACTTGAAAATGCAGAAGCTTTCTCACAGAAACTGGGACAACCTTTTACTCAATGCCTGTCACTTGGAATACCGAATTCACAATGCCAGTGACTTTGAGAAACACCAAATTTCTCCTAGTTAATTGTACAAGCTTATTCTCAATATCAGTGAATTTTAAAAGACTCTCCTTTCTCCTCGCTACTTGGACAACCTTCTGCTCAATAGTTATCACTTGGAAAACCTTATTCTCAATGCCAGCGACTTGAAAAAGCAGATGCTTTCTCACAGAAACTGGGACAACCTTATACTCAAGTCCTGTCACTTAGGGAACCGAGTTTGCAGTGCCAGTGACTTTGAGAAACACCACGTGTCTCCCAGTCATTTGTACTAGCTTGTTCTCAAGTTCAGTGACTTGGAAAAGACTGTACACTCTCCTCTACACTTGGACAACCTTCTTCTCAATATTTCTCAGATGGAAAACCTTGTTCTCAAAGCCAGTGACTTGAACAAGCAGATGCTTTGTCACAGAAACTGGGACAACCTTATACTCAACGCCTGTCACTTTCTCAACATAATTTGCAATGCTACTGACTTGAAAAAGCACTTTCTCTGTCACAGGCACTTGTACAACAATATTCTTAATGGCAGTGAGTTGAAAAAGCCGGAGCTTTCTCACAGACACTGGGACAACCTTATACTCAAGGCCTGTCACTTGGAATACCGAATTCGCAATGCCAGGAAATTTGAGAAACACCAAGCGTCTCCTAGTTAAATGTACAAGCTTATTCTCAATATCAGTGAGTTTTAAAGACTCTTCTTTCTCCTAGATGCTTGGACAACCTTCTGCTCAATGTTTGTCACTAGGACAACCTTATTCTCAATGCCAGCGACTTAAAAAAGCAGGTGCTTTCTCACAGAAACTGGGACAAACTTATACTCAAGTCCTTTCACATAGGAAACCGAGTTCGTAATGCCAGTGACTTTGAGAAAAACTACGTGTCTCCCAATCATCTGTACTAGCTTGTTCTCAATTTCAGTGACTTGGGAAAGACTGTGCAGTCTCCTCTACACTTGGACAACCTTCTTCTCAATATTTCTCAGATGGAAAACCTTCTTCTCAACGACAGTGACTTGAAAAAGCAGATGCTTTCTCACAGAAACTGGGACAACCTTATACTGAAGTCCTGTCACTAAAAAAACCTAGTAAGCAGTGCCTGTGACATACAAGAACACCACGTATCTCCTATACATTTGTACAAGCTTATTCTCATTGTCAGTGACTTGGAAAAAACTGCTTTCTTCTCTAAAATTGGACAACCTTCTTCTTAACATTTGTCACATGGACAACCTTCTTCTCAACGCCAGGGACTTGAAAAAGCAGATGCTTTCTCACAGAAACTGGGACAACATTATACTCAAGGCCTGTCATTTGGAATACCGAATTCACAATGCCAGTGACTTTGAGAAACACCAAGTGTCTCCTAGTTAATTTTACAAGCTTGTTCTCAAAATCAGTTAATTTTACAAGATTCTCCTTTCTCCTCGCTACTTGGACAACCTTCTGCTCAATATTTGTCACTAGGACAACCTTAATCTCAATGCCAGCGACCTGAAAATGCAAATGCTTTCTCACAGAAACTGGGACAACCTTATACTCAAGTCCTGTAACATAGGAAACCGAGATCCCAATGCAAGTGACTTTGAGAAACACCACGTGTCTTCCAGTCATTTGTACTAACTTCTTCTCAAAATCAGTGACTTGGAAAAAACTGTGTACTCTCCTCTACACTTGGACAACCTTCTTCGCAGTATTTCTCAGATGAAAAACCTTCTTCACAACACCAGTGACTTGAAAAAGCAGATGCTTTCTCACAGAAACTGGGACAACCTTATACTCAAGGCCTGTCACTTGGAATACCGAATTCGCAATGCCAGGAAATTTGAGAAACACCAAGAGTCTCCTAGTTAATTGTACAAGCTTATTCTCAATATCAGTGACACTTAAAGACTCTTCTTTCTCCTAGATGTTTGGACAACCTTCTTTGCAATATTTCTTAGATGAAAAACCTTCTTCTCAACGCCAGTGACTTGAAAAAGCAGATGCTTTCTCACAGAAACTGGGACAACATTATACTCAAGTCCTGTCACTTCAAAAACCTATTAAGCAATGCCAGTGACTTTCAGAAACACCACGTGTCTCCCAGTCATTTGTACAAGCTTATTCTCAATTTCAGTGACTTCGAAAATACAGTGCACTCTCCTCTACACTTAGACAACCTTCTTTTCAATATTTTTTAGATGGACAACCTTCTTCTCAACGTCAGTGACTTGAATATGCAGAAGCTTTCTCACAAAAACTGGGACAACCTTATACTCAAGTCCTGTAACATAGGAAACCGAGATCCCAATGCAAGTGACTTTGAGAAACACCACGTGTCTTCCAGTCATTTGTACTAACTTCTTCTCAAATTCAGTGACTTGGAAAAAATTGTGTACTCTCCTCTACCCTTGGACAACCTTCTTCACAGTATTTCGCAGATGAAAAACCTTCTTCACAACGCCAGTGACTTGAAAAAGCAGATGCTTTCTCACAGAAACTGGGACAACCTTATACTCAAGGCCTGTCACTTGGAATACCGAATTCGCAATGCCAGTGACTTTGAGAAACACCAAGAGTTTCCTAGTTAATTGTACAAGCTTATTCTCAATATCAGTGACTCTTAAAGACTCTTCTTTCTCCTAGATGCTTGGACAACCTTCTTCTCAATATTTGTCACTTGCACAACCAAATTCTCAATGCCAGCGACTTGAAAAAGCAGATGCTTTCTCACAGAAACTGAGACAACATTATACTCAAGTCCTGTCATTTAGGAAACCGTCTTCGCAATGCCAGTGACTTTGAGAAACACCACGTGTCTCCCAGTCATTTGTACAAGCTTATTCTCAATTTCAGTGACTTGGAAAAGACAGTGCACTCTCCTCTACACTTGGACAACCTTCTTTTCAATATTTGTCACATGGACAACCTTCTTCTCAACGTCAGTGACTTGAAAATGCAGAAGCTTTCTCACAGAAACTGGGACAACCTTTTACTCAATGCCTGTCACTTGGAATACCGAATTCGCAATGCCAGTGACTTTGAGAAACACCAAATTTCTCCTAGTTAATTGTACAAGGTTATTCTCAATATCAGTGAATTTTACAAGACTCTCCTTTCTCCTCGCTACTTGGACAACCTTCTGCTCAATAGTTATCACTTGGAAAACCTTATTCTCAATGCCAGCGACTTGAAAAAGCAGATGCTTTCTCACAGAAACTGGGACAATCTTTTACTCAATTCCTTTCACTTAGGGAACCGAGTTTGCAGTGCCAGTGACTTTGAGAAACACCACGTGTCTCCCAGTCATTTGTACTAGCTTGTTCTCAAGTTCAGTGACTTGGAAAAGACTGTGCACTCTCCTCTACACTTGGACAACCTTCTTCTCAATATTTCTCAGATGGAAAACCTTCTTCTCAAAGCCAGTGACTTGAACAAGCAGATGCTTTGTCACAGAAACTGGGACAACCTTATACTCAACGCCTGTCACTTTCTCAACACAATTTGCAATGCTACTGACTTGAAAAAGCACTTTCTCTGTCACAGGCACTTGTACAACAATATTCCCAATGGCAGTGAGTTGAAAAAGCAGGAGCTTTCTCACAGACACCGGGACAACCTTATACTCAAGGCCTGTCACTTGGAATACCGAATTCGCAATGCCAGGAAATTTGAGAAACACCAAGCGTCTCCTAGTTAAATGTACAAGCTTATTCTCAATATCAGTGAGTTTTAAAGACTCTTCTTTCTCCTAGATGCTTGGACAACCTTCTGCTCAATGTTTGTCACTAGGACAACCTTATTCTCAATGCCAGCGACTTAAAAAGCAGGTGCTTTCTCACAGAAACTGGGACAAACTTATACTCAAGTCCTTTCACGGTAGGAAACCGAGTTCGTAATGCCAGTGACTTTGAGAAACA
>NW_023425455.1:167500-215410 GCF_014108245.1 Pipistrellus kuhlii | reverse complement strand
AAAGTGGATGAGAGAGAGTGAGAGAGAAATGAGTTAGAATTTTTGAGTAAAGGAAAGGGAAAGAGAATGAGACAGAGTATGAGAGAGGGAATGAGAGAAAGGGTTTGAGAGAGAATGAGAGAGGGAATGAGAGTGAAAGAATGAGATGGAGGGAATGATAGAGAGAATGAGATAGAGCTAGAGAAGGAGAAGAGGAGGAGGAGCAGGAGTAGGAGCAGGAGTAGGATGTAGGGGGAAGAGGAAAGAAGCGGATAAGGCTAGATGTAAGAAGGGATACGGAAGGTGTGAGGGAGGTGAAGGCAGAAGGAAGGAAGAGAGGAGAGGGGAGGAGAAGGATGGAGTAGGAGGAGGAGTAGGGGAGGAGGCGGAGGAGAGATGTGAGGAGGAGGAGGAAAGTGGAATAGAAGGGTGGAGGAGGCGAAGAGACGGGTAGGAAGATGGAGGAGGATGAGGAGGAGGCGGAGGAGGAGGGAGGAGGAGGATAGGAAGAGGAGGAGGGAGAGAAAGTGGAGGAGAAGGAGGAGGAGGAGGAAGGCGGGAGAGAAGGAAGAGACAACTAGAAGGAAGAGTGTAGGGAAACAGTCGGAGACAGAATGGTAGGAGGGAGGAGGAGGAGGAGAGGAAGAGGAAGGAGGAAGAGAAGGCAGGAGAAGAAGGCGGAGGAGGGAGGAGTAGGAGTAGGAAGAGGAAGAGAAGGGGAGGAGGAGGAGGACGGTCGGAGTATTAGGACGGAGAGGAGAAGGAGAAAGGAAGTAGGGAGAAGGAGGAGGAAGGAGGAGGATAGGGAGAAGGAGAAGGATGAGTAGTAGAGCAGAAGAGGAGAAGGGAGGAGGAGGAGGCGAAAGTCAGAGTCTGAGAGAAGGAGGAATAGAAAGAGAAGAGGCAGGAGGGAGAAGGAATAGGAAGGAGGAGGAGGAGGAGAAGAGGAGTAGGAGGAGGAAGGGAAGAGAAGGCAGAAGAAGGAGAAGGAGGTTAGAGAGAAGGTTGGAGATGGCGAAGGGAAGTGGTGTTAGGAATGAGGAGAAGCGAGAGGAGGGGGCGGGGAGGAGGGAGGTGGAGGGGAGGTAGACGAGAAGTAGGCCGAGAGGAGGAGGAGCAGAAGAATTGGATGAGGAGGAGAAGGAGGGAGAAGGAGAATGAGAAGGGTGGAAGTGAAGGAGGAGGAGGAGGAGCAGGAGGAGGAGCGGGGAATGTGGGAGAAGGAGAAGGCAGACGAAAAGGAAGAGAAGGAGGAGGAGAAGTGGATGAGGAGAAGGAGGGAGAAGGAGAACGAGAAGGGTGGAAGTGAAGGAGAAGGAGGAGGAGGAGGAGGTGAAGGAGAAGGAAAAGAAGGAAGAGAAGGAAGGAGGAGAAGAGAAGGAAAATGAAGTGGAAGAAGAGGAGGAAGAGAAGGAGGAGGAGAAGATGAGGAGAAGGATGGAGGGGAAGGAGGAGGAGGAGGTGAAGGAGTAGAAGAAGGAAGAGAAAGAAGGAGGAGAAGGAGAAGAAGAAGGAAGAGGAGGAGGAGAAGAAAGGGGAGCAAGAGAAAGAGAAGGAGGAGGAAGAGAAGGAAAAGGAAGGAGAAGAAGGAGGAAGAGGTGAAGGCAGAGGAAAAGGAAGAGGAGGAGGAGGAGAAGGAGAAGGCAGAGGAGAAGAAAGAGAAGAAGAGGGAGAAGAAGGAGGAGGAGAAGGAGAATGAGGAGGAGAAGGAGAAGGCAGAGGAAAGGAAGAGAAGGAGGAGGATAAGGAAGAGAACGAGGAATAGAAAGAGGAGGAGGAGGAAGAGAAGGAGGAAAAGGAGAAGGCAGAGGAGAAGGAGGAGGAAGAGAAGGAGGAGAAGGATAGAGGTGAAGGAGAAGGAGAAGGAAGAGAAGGAGGAGGAGAAGGAGAAGGCAGAGGAGAAGGAAGAGAAGGAGGAGGAGAAGGAAGAAGGAGAGGAGAAAGAAGAGGAGGAGGAAAAGGAGGAGGAGAAGGAAGAGGAGGAGAATGAGAAGCAGGAGGAGAAGGTGGGGGAAAAGGAGGAGGAAGAGAAGGGGGAGAAGAAGGCAGAGGAGAAGGAGGGGGATATGGAAGAGAAGGAGGTGGAGGAGGAAGAGGAGAAGGAGAAGAAGAAGGAATGAGGAAAAAGAAGAGAAGGAAGAGGAAGAGAAGGAGGAGAATGAGAAGGCAGAGGAGAAGGAAGAGGAGATGGAAGAGAAGTAGGAGGAGAATGAGAAGGCAGAGGAGAAGGAAGAGGAGATGGAAGAGAAGTAGGAGGAGATGGAGGAGGAGGAAAAGGAAGAGAATGAGAAGAAGGAAGAGGAGAAAGAGGAGGAGGAAGAGGAGGAAGAGGAGAAGGCAGAGGAAAAGGAAGAGAAGGAGAAGGAAGAGTAGGAGGAAGAGAAAAGGAGGAGGAGGAGGAAGAGAAGGAGAAGGCAGAGGAGAAGGAGGAGGGGATATAAGAGAAGGAGGAGGAGGAGGAGGAGGAGGAGGAAAAGAAGGAGAAGAATACAGAAGAGAAGGAAGGAGGAGAAGAAAGAGAAGGAGTAGGAAGAGAAGGAGAAGGAGAAGGCAGAGGAGAAGGAGGAGGAGATGGAAGAGGAGGAGGAGGAGTAGGAGGAGTTGAAGGAGAAGAAGAAGGAAGAAAATGGAGGAGAAGGAAGAGAAGGAGAAGGAGAAGGTGGAGGAGAGGGGAAGGCAGAGAAGAAGGAAAAGGAGGAGGAGGAGAAGGAGAAAGAAGAGAAGGAGAAGGAGAGAGAGGAAAAGGAGAAGGAGGAGGAAGAGAAGGAGGAGAAAGCAGAGGAGAAGGAAGAGAAAGAGGAGGAGAATAAAGTAGAAGGAGGAAATGAAAGAGGAGAAGGAGGGGAAGGAGAGGGATGAAATGAAAGAGGAGAAGGAGGAGAAGGAGGGGGAGGAGGTGGAAGAGGATACGGAAGAGAAGGAAGGAGGTGAAGAATGAGGAGGGATAGGGGATGGAGGAGGAAGGATGTGAAGGAGGAGAAGGATGGAGGAGAAGGAGGAGGAGAAGGAAGAGAAGGAGGAAGAGAAGAAGGAGGTGGAGGAGAAGGAGTATGAGGGAAAAGGAGGAGAAGGAAGGAGAAGGAGCGGGAGGAGGAGACAGAAGAGAAAAAGGAGGAGGAGGAGAAGGAAGAAGAGGGAGGAGGAGAATGAGAAGAAGAAAGGAGAAGGCCAATGAGATGGAAGAAAAGAAGGAGAAGGAGAGGGAGGAGGAGAAGGAGGAGGAGGAGGAGGAAGAGAAGGAGGAGAAGGAAAAAGAGGAGGAAATGAAAGAGAAGGTGGAGGACAAGGAGAATAAGAAGAGAGAGGAGGAGGAGAAGGAAGAGATGGAGAAGGAAGGAGGTGAAGGAGGAGGAGAAGGATGAGGAGGAATAGGGTTGGAGGAGGAAAAGGAGAAGGAAGAGAAGGAGGAGGAGAAGGAGAAAAATGAGAAGGAAGGAGAAGGCCAATGAGAAAGAAGAAAAGAAGGAGGAGAAGGGAGGAGAAGGAGGAAGAAAAGGAGTAGGTGAAGGAGAAGGAGAATGAGGGAGAAGGAGGAGAAAGGAGAGGGAGGAGGAGACAGAAGAGAAGAAGGAGGTGGAGGAGAAGGAAGAAGAGGGAGAAGAAGGAGGAGGAGAAGGAAGAGAAGAAGGAGATGAAGGAGGAGATGAAGGAGAAGGAGAATGAGGGAGGAGGAGACAGAAGAGAAGGAGGTGGAGAAGGAAGAAGAGGGAGGAGAAGGAAGAGAAGGAGGAAATAAAGGAGGAGGTGAAGGAGAAGGAGAATGAGGGAGGAGGAGACAGAAGAGAAGAAGGAGGTGGAGAAGATGGAAGGAGAGGGAGGAGAAGAATGAGAAGCAGGAAGAAGGCCTATGAGATGGAAGAGAAGGAGGAGGAGGAGGAGGAGGAGGAGGAGGAGGAGGAGGAGGAGGAGGAGGAGGAGGAGGAGGAGGGAGTGCTAAGGGTGGAGTTGCCAGGCACACAGTAGGTGGTCGTTTAGTTAGTTCTGTTCCCAGAATTGAGGAAACAGAAAGGGTGAGGGACTCCAGCAGAGAATGACCAGGAGAAGCTGAGGGAAGGCAAACATGTCAGGCCGTGCTTATCGAATGCCTGTTCCCCTCCTGGCAGAGTCCAGAGAACGCAGCGGTGCTGGTGGGGGTGCAGGTGGGGCTGGGGCAAGCAGAGGGGAGGGAAGAAGGGAGAAGACAGACTCTGACCCACAGGCACATGGAAGAATACCCAGCAGGCACTGCTCAATGCCTGCCTCCTCCCCAGGAGATGGCCTGTGGGGCGGAGAGGAGGGGGGAAGCCAGAGGAGCCCGGGAGGAGAGTGCGCAGGGGGGGGGGGGGGGGAGCGCGGAGGGTGCCGGGAGTCGCTTATGTGCACACCGGCTTCTCTGGAGGAAGACGAGGAGAAAGGGAGGCCCAGACACCAGCGGGAGGAACGGAGGTTGCGGGCCAAGCACCGGACAGGCTGGGGGCGGGGCAGAAGGGCCAGGTGCCCAGGAGAAGAGTCCAGCAAAGGAGAGGGCGCAGCCGGAACCGGTGTGGCTCAGTGGTAGAGCGTCGGTCTGCGGACTGAAAGGTCCCGGGTTCGATTCCGGTCAAGGGCATGCACCTTGGTTGTGGGCACATCCCCGGTAGGAGGTGTGCAAGAGGCAGCTGATCGATGACTCTCTCTCATCGATGTTTCTAACTCTCTCTATCCCTCTCTCTTCCTCTCTGTAAAAAATCAATAAAATATATATTTTTTTTAAAAAAGAGAGCAGATGGAGCAGAAAAAAAGGAGAATTGAGAGATGTAGGAACAGGGGAAAATGGAAGGAAACTGTCTGGTATACATAGGTGCTCAATAAACGCACATTTCCCATCCTGGCAGAAAGAAGCAGAGGACAGCAGAGACCACAGGCCGGTGTGGACCAGAGGGTGGAGGAGAGGAGAGGAAGCACAGGCAACTGCTTGGCATACCACCGGTGCTCAATAAGTGCGTGTTCCTTGCCTTGGAAGAGCAGAGAGGCCAGAAAGACAAAGAGGAGACACAGGGGAGGAAGAGAGAGTGAGGAGGGGAGAGGGGAGCAAGCTGCCTGGTACACAGTAGGCACTCAACATGTGTCCATCCCCCCCGCCCCCCCGGGGCCAGAAGGTGAGAAACCAGAAGCAATGGAGCCGGAAGGAGTTCGGGAAGGAAACGGGGTAATGAGAGGAGACGGTGCCGATTCCCCTGGCATACAGTAGGTGCTCAGTAAGTGCTCATTCCCTTCCCTTCCGGGGAGAGAAGGGCAGAGCAGGAAGAAGTGAGCAGAGCAGGGTGGAACGGGCCAGAGAGGGAAACAAGTATGAGGCGCAGAGGAGCGTGTGAACCTGTGCAAACACCAGGCACTTAATAAGTGGCCACTTCCCCGGGAAGGGGGCCAAAAGCACAGGAGGAACAGGAAGGGGCAGGGGAGAGGCGAGGAGGCGGTCCAGGTACATACAGCAGGTGCTTCCTACACGCTGCAGGCAGGCGGGCAGCCAGAGGGAGGCCAGGAGGAGGAGCGGAGTCTGAGGGTGGAGGCCTCCTGTGGATGTCCCTCCCCCATCCCGGCCCAGCCCCCCCTTCGCGCCCAGCCCCCCCCAGCTGCCCGCCCGGAGCCAGGACAGGGGGCACAGGCTATCCTGGGCCTGGCACAGCCCCTGGGCGGAGGGGGCTGCCCAGCCCTTGTCGGCTGTGTCTGGGGGGACAGGGGTTGGGGCACCTCCTGATCTCTGTCTCTCAGTCCCTGGTATCTCCGCATCTCTGAGTCCTGCAGTCTCCCCATCTCTGATTCTTTGCATCTCCCTGTCTCTGAGACTCTGCCTCTCCCTGTCTCTGGGTCTCTCTGCATCTCCCTGTCTCTGAGACCCTGCCTCTCCCTGTCTCTGGGTCTCTCCCCATCTCCCTGTCTCTGGGTCTCTCCCCATCTCCCTGTCTCTGGGTCTCTCCCTCCATCTCCCTGTCTCTGGGTCTCTTTCCTGTCTCTGAGACCCTGCCTCTCCCTGTCTCTGGGTCTCTTCCTGCATCTCCCTGTCTCTGGGTCTCTCCCCATCTCCCTGTCTCTGGGTCTCTCCCCATCTCCCTGTCTCTGGGTCTCTCCCCATCTCCCTGTCTCTGGGTCTCCCTCATCTCCCTGTCTCTGGGTCTCTCTGTGTCTCCCTGTCTCTGGGTCTCTCCCTGCATCTCTGTCTCTGCCCCCATCTCTCAGTCGGTCTCTAGGCCTCTGTTTCTTGCTATCTCTGAGGGAGGATCCCCCAATCCAAACCCTGGACCCCCCCCCCCCCCGGTCCCCTCCCCAGGATGAGGACAGGTGCCCAGCCAGAGGCAGAGAAGGAGGAAGAAGGAGGCAGAGGAGTGACAGTGGTGAGGACAGAACAGCTTTATTCATGGAAACTGCAGTGGAGGGCCCCACAGGCCTCGGAGGAGAGCTGGAGAGGGAGCCGGAGGGGGAGCCGGAGGGGGAGCCGGAGGGGGAGAGGAGGAGGAGAGGAGGGGGAGAGGAGGAGGAGAAGGAGGGGGAGAGGCGGATGGCGAGGAGGGGGAGCTGGAGGGGGAGCCGGAGGGGGGCTGGAGGGGGGCTGGAGGGGGAGCTGGAGCAGTGGGGAGAGAGGTGGGTCTGGAAGATGAGAGAGAGAGATGAGCAAGGAGGAGAGAGGAGGTATGGAAGATGAGAGAGAGAGGAGAGAGAGAGAGGAGAGAGAGAGATGAGAGAGAGGAGG
This sequence comes from Pipistrellus kuhlii, assembly GCF_014108245.1. Taxonomy (NCBI): domain Eukaryota; kingdom Metazoa; phylum Chordata; class Mammalia; order Chiroptera; family Vespertilionidae; genus Pipistrellus; species Pipistrellus kuhlii. The sequence goes on along the minus strand of NW_023425455.1, from coordinate 208,725 downwards.
TGAGAGAGAGAGAGAGAGAGAAAGAGAAGAAAGAGAGAGAGAGAGAGAGAGAGAGAGAGCTGAGCGACACAGAAGAGAGGAGAAGGGAGGCAGAGAGACACAGGGGAGAAGGGAGAGAGCGGGCGGGAAGTCAGATGGAGAGGGCGGTGGGAGGGACAGGGTCTGAGAGTGAGAGTGAGAGAGAGAGAGGAGAGAGAGGAGAGAGGAGAGAGAGAGAGAGAGATGGGAGGGAGAGAGGAACAAAGCAGGTAGAGAGGCGGAGGCCGGTGTGGGAGGAGAGGATGGGAGAGGATGGGAGAGCGGAGGGACAGAGGCAGAGGTTTGCAAAGGGGGCGGAGGGAAATGGAGAGCAGGAGGGGCAGAGATGGGAAGAGACCCAGAAAGACAGAGGGAGAGGGAGAGAGGCGGAGAGAGAGGCAGAGAAACAGAGGGAACGGGACAGAGCGGCGGAGAGAGAGACAGAGACAGGAGAGGTTGAGAGGAGCGGAGAGGGAGGGAGCAGGGAGCCGGAGAGGCCGAGGCGGACGCCCCTCTCACCTGGCGCTGGCGGCGGCGGAGCCTGGGGCCGCGCGGCGGGATTTAAGGGGCGCCCGGGGGGCGGGGCCGCGCCCCCCCACCCCCCACTCCCCACTCCCCACTCCCCGCCTTATCGGGCCGCGGGGCCCGAGCTAAATCCGGCCTCAGCTGTCAGCGCCTCGGGGCGCCGGCCGGGAAGGGACAGCTGCGCCCTCGCACCTGCCGCCCCCGCGCCCCTCCCCGCCCCCTGCCCCTGCCCGGCGGGGCGGGGGCCTGCGGGCTGTGTGGCCCCAAGGGCAGCCGGGCCCCCGGGCAGGTACAACGGAGTCAGGGTCCCAGCACCCCAGGAGGGAACAGTAACCCCCATCCGTGCGCAGCGGGGGTCAGAGGGCGAGGGGGCCGGGGCCTGCAGGACCCTCTGCCCCCCTCCCCTCCCCTCCCCTCCCCTCTCCGGCCACCGCCCGCCCGGCTTCTCGGACCATATTAGGCGGCAGCTGCGAGGCACCTGGGCGGCTGCTCAGCCCGGAATAGAAACACTTGGGGTGCCCGCCAGGCTGTCTGGGGCCGTGGGCCAGGGGCAGGGGCAGGCCCAGCGGGAGGAGGGGGCCCCGGGGGCCAGGGAGGCGCGGAGACAGGGAGAAGGTTCCAGAAAGAGGGGCGCAGGGGGGGAGCCCGCTGGGGAGCCGGAGGGAGGGACCCGCAGGAGCCGCCCAGGGTGGGCTGGGGGCCCCAGGTTCGGGGTGTCTGAGCCTCCAGCCGTGTTTCCCTCCTGCGCTGTTTGACTTCTTTTTTTAATAATATATTTTATTGATTTTTTACACAGAGGAAGGGAGAGGGCTAGAGAGTTAGAAACATTGATGAGAGAGAAACATCGATCAGCTGCCTCCTGCATGCTCCCCCCCCCCCCCCCCACTGGGGAAATGCCCTCAATCAAGGTACATGCTCTTGACCGGAATCGAACCCAGGACCTCTCAGTCCACAGGCTGACGCTCCATCCACTGAGCCAAACCGGTTTCAGCAGACTTCTGACTTTTTAAAAATATATTGTTATGGCCGAAACCGGTTTGGCTCAGTGGATAGAGCGTCGGCTTGGGGACTGAAGGGTCCCGGGTTCGATTCCAGTCAGGGGCATGTACCTTGGTTGCGGGCATATCCCCAGTAGGGGGTGTGCAAGAGGCAGCTGATCGATGACTCTCTCATCAATGTTTCTAACTCTCTCTCTCCCTTCCTATCTGTACAAAATCAATAAAATATATAAAAAAATAAAATAAAATAAAAATATATTGTTATGGACTTCAGAGAGGAAGGGAGAGGGAGACAGAAACACCAATTATGAGAGAATCACTGATTGGCTGCCTCCCGCACGCCCCACACCTGGGCGGAGCCAGAACCCGGGGCCTGCCTCCCAGGTCACAGGTTGGCGATCAAACCACTGCACCACACTGTCCGGGCTGACTTCTGACTTTACCAGTTGCCCTTTGACCTCTGGGAGTCTTGGAACCCAGAACGCTTCAAGCCCCAGCCCCCACCCCCCCGCCAGCTTTTCGGGGTGACAGCTGCCCTGCCTGCTGCGGGGGGGGGGGGCAGCTGCTTGAATGACTTGCTTTTGGGGGTGATGCCCAGCTTAAGGCTGAGTGGGGACACCCCTCCCTGTGCCCCTGGTCCCCAATCCTGTTTAGCCCTGTGGGGTCCCCGCTGCTGCCCAGCCCCCCTTCCCCCCCACCCCTGCCTGCCTCCCAGGTCAGATCCTTGGCCCCCGGAGCCATCTCCCCTGTCACCCAGCTGTCAGGGCCCTTCAGCCACTGAGCACATTGTGTTCCCAAACCACTGCTCCTCCCCCTCCTCCCTGCCTCAGGTCACACCCCTGGGCACCTGCTCCCCCCTCCCCCCCCCCCCAGCCTGCCAGGCCCAGACTGTCCTCTGTCCCCTGGTCTCTGTCCCAGAGCCGCCTCCAGGGCCTCCGTCAGCCCAGCAGCTCCCGAGGGTCTCTCTGCACCCAGGACGGACCAGCCCCCCTGCCCACAGGCCCCCCCCCCACACACCCTCTTCCCGCCGCCCTCGGAGGCTGGTCTGGCCTGGCCAGCAGCCACCTCATCGCTCATCACCTCCTCAGATAACACGGGGCAGACGGCTCTGCTCAGCCTCCCGGGTTCCCAATTCTGGAAGGCTCCCTCCTCCCCTCCCCGGCCCTCCGGACACCCTCAGCCGGGCCTCCCAGGTCCCCCCACCTCCCTGGGACCCCAAAGTGTCCCGCGGGACCCTGTTAACCCACCCCCACCCCCATGGGACAGGGGAGGTCTCCCGTCCCGCTGCTTTCTCCTCCCACCTGGCTCACAGCCCCACCCAGAGCCGGGCTCAGGGGCGCCGGAAAGCAGACCTAACGGGGCGCTGGGGGGGGGGAGGGGAGGACAGGGACCAGGGGCCTCGGGGAGCGGGTCCTTGCTCTGTTTAAAACGGCCGCCTCCTGGGCACGGCTTCCCCATGTGTCAGCCCTCCCCCTGCCCCGCCTGCCCCTGGGCCTTTGCACTGGCTCCCCTCCCTGCGGGCGCTGGTCCTCCACCTGCCCGTGGCTCCCTCCTCCCGGAGCGCTCAGCGGCGCCCCTGAGGCCACGCCCCCTGAGGCCACGCCCTCCGGATGCCCACGCCGCTGCATCCTTTGCCAAGGTTGTTCTTCCCAGCATCCCTCCACACGGCAACGCAGACTTCACCACTGTGGCGGCCACATGTGCTCCAGGAGTACAGAGTGGGCGGGGCCGGCGCCGTTTTTAAATACACTTTATTGATTTTTCACAGAGAGTCAGGGAGAGGGAGAGAGAGCTGGAAACATCGACGAGAGAGGAACGTCCGTCAGCCGCCTCCTGCACGCCCCCCGCCGGGGATGTGCCCGCAACTGAGGTACACGCCCTTGACCGGAATCGAACCCGGGACCCTTCGGTCCGCAGGCCGACGCTCTATCCGCTGAGCCAAGCCGGCTGGGGCGGGAGGGCTGTTCCTGGCCTGTGGGGCCCTCACTCCCTGGCCCTCCGTCCGTAAAGCCGTGGTGAGGGCGGGCGCTGGGCCCCGCCTCGTCTCTCTCGGCCTCCCCTCCTGCCTGCCTCCCCGCTGCCCGGGACCCTGGTGCTTCTCAGAGGCCGCAGGAGCCTCTCCGCCTCAAGGTCACCCTCAAGGTCAGCGCCGAGCGGCCGGACTCCCGCTGCAGCCTCCACTGCCCTCGCCCTGAGGCCGCACCTGCTCCCAGTTCCTGGGGATGGGGGCGGGGCGGGGCCCACGGAGCAGAAAATGAAGGGTCCTCCCTCCCTCCAGCTGATGGACGGAAACCCCACCTGCGGCCAGACATCCCTGAGCTCTGAACCACCACCGGCCCCTGCCAAACACCCTGAGCTCCCATCCCGAAGTGCCTAGGCCCCTAAACACCCATCAGCGTGTCCCCTCTCCTCCCCTTACAGTGCCTGTGCCCCGCCCTCGCTCTCTTCCGCTCTCTCTGGAAGCAGCGGCAGTGGTTCTCCCTCCAATAAAGCCTGTGTCCTGCCATCCCGGTTTCTGGCCCGTTTCATCTTTCAGAAATGAGTCTGAATGAACCCTGCCTTCTGGGGTGGGGGTGCCCCACAGGCGGGAGGAGGCAGGCCGGGGCTGGGACTCACAGGTCACGGGGGGTGGGGGGGGGGCAGGCAGGGCTGGGAATGGCAGTGCCCCTGGGAAAGGAACAAATCTGATTTACTGAGGCAGAGCAGCTGGGGGCTGGGGCGAGGGGCGGGGCCTCCGCAGGCCCAGGAAGGGAGGCTGTGCGGTCGGTCGGTCGGTTGGTCGGTCAGTTGGTTGGTCGGTCGGTCGGTCGGTTGGGAGGCTCCTGTGGAGCTGGATGCTGGAGGGACTCGGGGGGCGCGAGCAGGGACAGCAGGGCGGTGGGGGCTCCCCGGGGGGCTCAGTCGAGCTGCAGCCAGCTGTTCTTCTCCTCCACCTCCTTGGTCACCACCACCAGCACCTGGCACAGGCCCGGGGCCAGCACAGCCCCCAGGAAGGACCTGGCGGGGAGAGGGGAGGCTGAGGCGGGGCCCGCCCCGGCGCGGCCTCCTGGGGGCGGGCGGGGCGGGGGGTCCCCATCCCCCTCACCTGAGCCCGTCCTCGTCCCCCAGCGCCTCCGGGGCCCGCAGCTTGGAGTCCAGGTTGTAGTAGACGCCGTCCACCTGGCGCAGGGCCACCCAGTGCCGCCGGCGCAGCGGCAGAGTCAGCAGCCCCAGCGACACCGGCGCCGGCAGGTTCAGGATCAGCCCCAGCACATGGGGCAGCGCCAGCTGGGTCAGGGGCCTGCGGGGCGGGGGGGGGGGGGGGGGGGCACATCAGGGCTCCCGCACCAGCCCGCCGGCTCCTTCTCCCTCCACCACTCATCCATCCCCTGCCACCCACTTCCCCGTCCACCCGCCCCCTGCCCACCCGTCTGACCCCCGTCAACCCCTCCCACCCCTCCACCCCCCACCCCCCCAGCCCCCAACCACCACCCACCACCACCTCCACCTCCGCCCAACGCTCCATCCCCTCTCCATGCCTCTGCCATCGACCTGCCGGTTACCCAGCCACCTCCCCCTCCTGCCCTCCCCCACCCGAAGCTCCCAGCCACCAGCCACCCCTCCCCGTCCAGCCACCCATCATCCCAGACAGCGCTCGCCCAGCCAGCTCCCCACCCACACACCTCCCCACCTCCCACCCGACTCATCTACGCTACCCACCCAGCCACCCAGCCCCGTCCACTGCCTGTCCACTCCTTACCCATCCTTTGTTCACTCAGCCCCTCACTTACCTGCCCATCCATGCAGCCCCTCGCCCAGGCACCACCCACGCCACACATCCAGCCACCCAGTTCCCATGAAGGTACCCACCACCCACCCATCAATACCCATTGGCACGTCCTTCCACCACCTCCAACCCATCGGTCCACCAGCCAGCGTCCGCCATGCAAACCTGCAGCCATTTCCCCCCCCCGCCCCCCCCCTCTGTCCTCACACCACGCCCCTGTGCCAGCCCAGCACCGGACACTGAGCCTCAGGTCCCACCTCCTGCGGTCCCACCACACGGCGGTCAGGCCCAGCCCCTGCAGGGCCGCCATGATCACATTGATGTCATAGTTGCCGGTGCCCAGGAAGCTGCGGTGGGGGTTCAGCCGGCAGTCCGGGGCCAACCTGGGGGGGGGGGTGTCAGAGACTGAGCTGGGCCCCTAGGAAGGTCTCCCCCTCCCCACAAAGCGTGAGAGCCCCAGGGTCTGCCAGTCACCAGCATCGGAGTTCTTCCCCCATCCCTCCTGCCCCCCCATCTGCCTCCCTCCCCTCTATCTGCCTCCCTCCCCTCTATCTGCCTCCCCCCCATCTGCCTCCCTCCCCTCTATCTGCCTCCCTCCCCTCTATCTGCCTCCCTCCCCCCCATCTGCCTCCCTCCCCTCTATCTGCCTCCCTCCCCTCTCTATCTGCCTCCCTCCCCTCTCTATCTGCCTCCCTCCCCTCTATCTGCCTCCCTCCCCTCTATCTGCCTCCCTCCCCTCTATCTGCCTCCCTCCCCCCCCATCTGCCTCCCTCCCCTCTATCTGCCTCCCTCCCCTCTATCTGCCTCCCTCCCCTCTATCTGCCTCCCTCCCCTCTATCTGCCTCCCTCCCCTCTATCTGCCTCCCTTCCCCCCCCTCCTCCAGCTACACCTCCCTTCTGAGCCCTTGTCTTCCTCTGCCTGGACCCTCAGCCCGCCCTGTCACTGCCCCTGCCGCCCCCCTCCCCCCAAGCCGCCCTGGTGCGCCATCACCAGGATGGAGGCCCAGGCCCCGGTGGCCGCCTAGCCTGGGTCCCCTCCCCCGTTTCCCAGCCACAGCTCTTGTGCCCCTGCCCCCAGCCTCCCCTCTCCCCTCTCCCCTCCCCTCGGAGGCCCCCCAGCCTGTTGTCTCTCTGAGCCCCCCACTCTGAACACCTTTGTCCTCTCTCTGGCCCTTGGTGGGCAGGGCAGGGCAGGGCAGAGAGGGGCAAATGTGTGTGGCATTTTCCTGTGTGTTTCCCTGACCCGGACTCTGGGTCTCCGGCCAGGCCAGGCCGTGCGTGAGAGCGCTGGCCGCCCCGTTCTGGAGGCCGCGGGGAGGGCCTGGGGGACGAAGGGGCCTGAGCTGGGGCCAGGGGTGTGTGTGTGTGTGGTGGGGGAGGGGGCTTGAAGCAGAGACACAATAAAGAAGCGTTTGAAATCTTGCACAGTGAGGAGGAACATTCTAGGCTGCTAAGATGAACAGGCCACGCCAAGGCCCAGAGGCCTCCAGGAGAGGGACGGGTTTTGGGGAGCAGTGAGACCTGAAGCTGCAGAGCACGCAGGGCCTGGGGGCTGCTCCCAGGGGTGCTGGGGAGCCAGGGGAGGGGCGGGGGCAGCGCTGGGGCGTGTGCAGGTGGATCGGAGGGGGAAAACCAGAAGCTGGGGCCAGAGGGGAATGGGGCCCAGGGCCCAGACAGGCCAGGGGAGGGGGTAAAGGCCCAGAGGAGGGAGGGCGAGGCCTGAGGGGGGAGCCCTGCGGATGGACGGGTGCAGAGGGCCGCAGGTCCGTCTCCCGGTCCGGGGCCGGCCCAGCGCGGGGTGCGGGCTCTGCCCCGGGCGGTGGTCCCGGGGGGGGCGGGTGAGGTCACCTCTTGCAGATCTCATCGGCAGCCTCCTGGCTAAAGAGCCGCTGCTGCAGGACGTTGTTGAGGGCGTGGATGGCACACAGCTCCAGGCGCTGCCGCTCGTGGTACACAGAGGGTTTCGGCTGAGCTCCTGAGCCCTGGGACATGCCGCCCTTCACTCCTGCGAGGGGGGCGCAGGAGAAGGTGCTCAGGAGACGGACCGGGAGCTGGAGGCCCAACCTGTCAGCAGGCTCCGGAAGCACCACCATTTACCACTGCGGCGGGGGCTGGGTGCAGTCTGAGGGAAGGGGGGGGGCCTGGCCCTGCTCCCCGGCCCCCCTCCCGGCAACAGGGCCCCCCCACCCGCCATCCCGAAGCAAAAAGGCCCCCTTTTCTGCTCCCCCAGCAACAAAGGAACCCCCCTCCCGTCTGTAGGTGACAGGATCCCACCCTGGTTACCTAGCAACAGAGAGCCCCCCACCCCATTAGATAACAAGTCTCTCCTTTAGTTACTTAGCAACAGAGGGATCCTTCTCCAGTCTCTAGGTAACAGGGTCTCTTTTGGTCGCTTAGCAACGGACGACTCCCCTCCCATCTCTAAGCAGCAGGGTTTTCTCTCGCAGTTGGCACCCGGCAGCAGAGCCCCTTCCCCAACCCACACCCCAGCCGCGGCGCTTGCCCGTTGCCAAGCAACGCCCCTCACCCCGCCTGCTCTCTGCTCCCCGGAACCAGAGGCTCCCGCATCCCCGTGGGCAGCGACGCTGGGCTGCGAGAGTGCGGAGCCGGAAGCTCGGCGCTGACTGGGCAGGCGGCGCGGACTACAGCTCCCGGCGCCCCCGCGGTCCAGACTACAACTCCCGGCGGCCTCCGCGAGGAACGTCTGGGCGGCGTGGCCCGGAAGTCCTCTCTGCCTCCGAGATCGTGGGAGGGCAACTTCCGCCACTCTCGGCGGTGAACCGCGGTTAGTGCGCTCTCTGCAGAGGCCCTCGCTTCCGCTCCCCCCCCCCCTGCCGCTCAGAGGATTCTGGGACATGTAGTAACTAGGTTCTCGCGATGGCTACCCGGCTGGTTGCTCCCCGCCGAGCCCGCCCCCTGAGGTGGCCTGATGCCCCGTGTGCAGACGCAGCGTGACGTCACAGAAGACTAACCAGCCTGCGCAACTTTACTGAGACAGGAGAGGGGGGGTCCGGGGAAACTGAGGCCAGGGCAGCGGCCGCATGGCGGCGCGGGGGGAGGGAAATGAGATGAGGATGTCCTGGGGAGGAGACGTCTCAGCAGATGTGGATCCCGGGCCTGGAGGGGAGCTGGCAGCAGCCTGCGGGGAGATAACGGGGATGAGCCACACACCTGGAGGAAGGAACAGAGGGGCACACCGGGGTGGGGGTGGGGGTGGGGGGAGACACACACAGACCCCGGGAGAGCGTCCAGAGATGGGGAGAGGAGGGAAAGGGTTCAAAGCCTGGCCTAGGTGGCCAAGGAATAAAGGTCAGCCAACAGAGACAGAAGCAGAACTGCGGAGCACAGGGCCCGGGGCCGGGGGCCGGGGCCACTGACGCTGCAGGCCTGGCCGTACCCAGCAGGCTGCGCCAGAAGGCAGTGACCGTGGCAGAGCCCGTGACGGCGCCGGGCGCGGCGGGGTTCTCTCTGTGGGTGTGCACAGCGAAGCTTTGTCCCGTGGGGCCTGGGGGTCCCCGCAGCTCCACGTCCACCACGTGCATGTCCGTGAGGCTGCGGCGAGCAGGGTGGTCAGTGTGTCTGTCTGGCCGGCCCCAGTCCATCCCCCAGGGGCTCCGCGCGTCTCACCTGAGGTCCGCCACAAGCACCCCGATCACGCGGTCGAAACCCAGGCTGGGGGCCGCCAGGGCGGCGGCTGCCATGGTGTTGGAGTTGCGGGGGGCAAAGGGGCAGAGCCCGCGGACGGGGCCTTCGTAGAGCACAGTGCGAGGCCCGGTGCTCCGAGCTGCAGCCAGGGGTCCCTCCAGCCGGAAGCCATCGGGATGGGTAGCCATAGTGACACGGAGGCTCTGGAAGTGACAGCCAGGGTCAGGGGGGCCGGGGGAGTCTGTGCAAAGCCCCACCTCTTCCTGGGGACCCCCACAGGCCCTCACCTGGAGGCCCCCGGCCGAGTCCAATCTGCTGATGTCCTCCGTGCCCCACAGGGCCCCCCGGGCCACGAACACCGCGTGGTTCCAGCGTTTTGAGGCCTCCAGGAGCTGCCGCTCTGTGGCCTGGTCAGCCAGGGCTGAGGGGGACCCCACCTGGGGTGGGTGAAGGTGCGTGGGCAGAGGTCAGGGGACCCCATCCCACTTTGGGGTGGGGTGGGGCCAAGGAGGAAGGCGCAGGGCTCACCAGGAGATTGGCATGGCGCAGGATCTGCGCCCCAGATTCCTGGATGATTTTGGGGTGGGCCACTTCCACCACAAGGTCAGGGTGCCTAGGAGAGGGGGGAGAGGGGAAGGGCCTTGGAGAGAGAGTAGGTCTCCCCCCCCCCCCCAGATTTCCTCAGTCTGTAGTGGCCTGTCCCTCTCCACTCGGCCTGGGAGGGGAAACGGGATGGGCGGGCTTGTCCCAGCTCATACTTGGGTGACGCAAGGCCCAGAGAGGGCGGGGGCCTTGCCTGAGGTCACACAGAAGCTCAGGGAGCCCCGCTCTCTCAGGGCAAAGGCCACTGACCTCTCCCCAAGGTCGCTGAGGTCCTGCAGCTGCAGGGAGGGGGGCACTTTCCCCACCAGGCGTCCCGGGTCCCGATTCCAGACAAAGACCAGTTCGAGGCCCAGTTCCGGCCCCTGAGTCAGCAGGTGGGAGACCAGGGACTGTCCTGGGAGGAGGGAGAGAGACTCAGAGCACAGGGGACGAAGGCCCAGGGGGAGGGGGACGGAGGCCCAGGGGGAGGGGGAAGGGGACCCAGGGGGAGGGGGACGGGGACCCAGGGGGAGGGGGACGGAGACCCAGGGGGAGGGGGACGGAGGCCCAGGGGGAGGGGGACGGAGGCCCAGGGGGAGGGGGACGGGGACCCAGGGGGAGGGGGACGGAGGCCCAGGGGGAGGGGGACGGAGGCCCAGGGGGAGGGGGACGGGGGCCCAGGGGGAGGGGGAGGGGGACCCAGGGGGAGGGGGACGGAGACCCAGGGGGAGGGGGACGGAGGCCCAGGGGGAGGGGGACGGGGGCCCAGGGGGGGGGGGGAGGGGGACCCAGGGGGAGGGGACGGGGACCCAGGGGGAGGGGGAGGGGACCCAGGGGGAGGGGGACGGGGACCCAGGGGGAGGGGACGGGGACCCAGGGGGAGGGAGACAGACCCCACGGTGGGGAGTAGAGGCCACTCAGGCAGCCAGTCAGCCAGGGCGCAGACACCGACATGGGTGACAGGTGCGTTTGTGGGGACACAGGGCTTGGGGGGCTTCAGGGAGGGGCCTGGGGAAGAGCCCCAGATGGCCAGGGACTCACCGAGACGGCCATAGCCCACCACCCCCACCCTCCGCGGGACCCTGTCCAGGGCCATGTCCTCGCGTCTGGTGGTCTGGCCTGCGGTCCGAGCTCCGTCCGCTGCTGGCTGCCCGCCCCGCGCGCGCGCGCACAAACACACACACACACACACACACACACACACGAGGTCTGGGCAGCCGCTGATCTTTGGACATTTGACCCTTGAGCCTCTCCCAAGCCGTCCCCCTTCCCCGCAGCCCAGCGGTGAGGGTGCCAGTTTGCTGGGCGGAGGCGGGGTGACGGTCCTCGGGGCGTGGGGGGTGTGTGGCATGGTGATCTGGGGCTCCAGGGGCCCTGCGTGGCCCCCACCGTGTGGGCCAGTTGCTTCCCTGCATCCTCCCTCCTCCCTTGCTGCTGATGTGGAAAATTTCCTCTGCAGTCCCCCGCCCCCTTTTCTGGCCGGCCAGGTTGTCATGGAAACTGCATCCTGCTTGGGGTGGGGGTGGAGTTTGGGAGCAGGGAGGAGAGATGGTGACGGGGACTGGGGCTCTCAGTCTGTGCCCTGGCTCCTGCGTTTCCAATGCCCCCTCCCCCAGCCCCCCGCGGGCACTCCCCCCACAGGCCTTGGCAAACGTTCCTCCATTTGGGTCTCTCTGATCCCTCTGCTCCGTCCCTGCCGCCCTGGACCTCCATCTTTCCAGCCCCACCCCCATCCCACCTGGGCTGGCCGCCATTCTGTCCCCCGCCAGGCCAGGCCCTCATCTCCCCTCTGAAGGTCTGGAGGCCTGGCCTCGCCTGGCCGTTCCTCGTCTCCCCACAAGGGGGCGGGATGGAGTCGGCTACCCCAGCTCGGGCCCGGACCTCCCTCAGTTCGCCTTGACTTGGGACCCTTCCTCCTCCTCCTCCTCCCCGGCCACCAGGCCAGCAGCACCCCCTCCCAGTGTTGTGTTCTCACCCCCACACAGTCCCTCCCTCCCTCCCCACGTCCCCTCGGTCGCCCCCCCCCCCCCCCATGAGCCGCCCCAGCCAGCGCGCCTGGGGTGCCTGGCATCGGAAATGGCGGCGCTCTGCAGCAGCGCGGCTCCCTGCCCCCAGCCGCCACCTGGTACCCGCCGCAGCGTTGCCATGGCAACCAGGATGGCTCTGAAAGAGGACGAGGGAGAAAGAGAGCATGAAAGAGGGAGCGAGGGAGAGTCCCGAGCAGACAGGCGCAGGCAGGAAAGGGCCCGAGTCCCAGCCATGGCTGCCGCTGCCTCTGTCCGCGAGGGAGGAAGATGCTTTAGGAGGGACTGCTGTGGGCCCCCACCTCTGTCCTCCCCTCCGGGGGCCTGGGGGCCTTCACAGCACCCAGCCCTGCTGGGTATGGGGCCAGGCTAGGCTGAGGGGAGGGGGCAGAGAGGGCTGAGACCAGGCCTGCTCCCGGGGCCCGGCCCTGCGTATGCGTGGCCGAACCTCCTCCTGAGTGGACCCGCCTCTGTCTGGCTACAGCTCGCATGGCCGCCCCAGGCGCCCAGGCCTCTGGAGGCTCAAACCTTGGCCTCCCTGCTCCCACCACCTGCTGCTAGCTCCGGGGGTGGGTGGGCTCTGCATGCGGCCCCTGCCCTGAGGGCCAGTGCAGCCCCCCCTCACCCCCAGGCCTGGACCCCCTTCCTCCGGCCTCTGCACTTACAAGACAATGTCAGCCCTGGCTGGGTTGGCTCAGAGGATAGATCATCAGCCTGTGGACTGAAGGGTCCCAGGTTCGATTCCGGTCAAGGGCACCTGCCTGGGTTGCGGGCTTGATCCTCAGTAGTGGACGTGCGGGAGGCAGCCAATCAATGATTCTTCTCATCATTGATGTTTCTAGCTCTCTCTCCCTCCCCCTTCCTCTCTGAAATCAATGAAGAGATATTAAAAAAAAAAAAAAAAGACAATATGCGGCTCCCTTCGTCCAGCGGCCACAGGGAGCGCCCCTGGCCCCCAGGTCACCCCTTCGCAGGGACCCGCTTTGCTGGGCAGCCTGTGACCCGTGTGCAGAGGACGGGCGCTCGGGCTCAGCTCTGTGACGGCTGGAATGTGCCCCCTCCCTCCCCCCCTTTAAGACAGGACCTGCGAGGGTGACCTGATGTGGACACAGTCCTTGTGGATGGGCCAGCGAGGCGAGGCTGGGGAGGAAGGGACCTCACCCAGCATGGCCAGCGCCCTAATGAAAAGGGGGAGCGGTGTGGCTCAGTGGGTAGAGCATCGGTCTGCAGACTCGAGGGTCCCAGGTTCGATTCCGGTCAAGGGCACGTACCTAGGTTTCGGGCACATCCCCAGTGGGGAGTGTGCAGGAGGCAGCTGATGGATGCTTCTAATTCTCTATCCCTCTCCCTCTCTATAAAAAAATCAATAAAAAATATTTTTTTTAAAAAAGCGGGGGGAGCGGGGACACAGAGGCCGGCGTGCTCAGAGGGACAGCGACAACGTGGAGACGCAGGGGGGTGTGGGTAAAGCTGCTGCCAGCCGGGGACCATCTGGGGTCACCAGCCAGGCCCCCCACCCCTCCTCCCGGATCTCCGTTTTTATGGCAGCCCCAGGAAACTACTTCGGCCCCTCCGTTTCTGCTGAGAGGCGGGGGGCGGAGCGAGCACCCCAAGACCTGCCTCAGAAGGGCTGCAGGGAGGTGAATACTAGTGCCAGGCGATGGGGCTCCCCCTGGGGCCTCCAGGGTCAAGGGTGAAGGGTCACAACCCCCTGCAGGCCCCGTGACACCCTCTCCTTCAGCTCCCCATCCACACTCACTGCGTTCTCTCCGTGTTCCATGCTTTCATGACCCAAAAAATATTTTTTTACTTTTTCCGTGTTTTTTTTTTTTTTTTAAAGTAATTACAGAGCAGGTAGTCGTTGCCGCAAACCTCCCTTCAGTATCAAAAGAGTCTGTGTGTGTGTGTGTGTGTGTGTTGGGGGTGTGAGCGCTGGGGCGCCCCCCCAGCTCAGGGTCCCGGGGGGCCGGGTGGGCGCGGGAGGGGGCGGGCCAGGGTGTCTGGAGGCGCCGGCGACCACGTGTCTGTCTGTCTCTTCCGTTTGGAGGGGGGATGGGTGGGAAGGGGGGGCGGGCAGGCGTCAAACTGCAAAAAAAAGAATCTTAAAAGGGGGGCTGTCGGGGGACGAGGGGGAAGACGCCCCTCAAAAAAGCTGCCCTCCTCTCCCCTGGGGAGGTGGAGGGCGGGGCGGCGGGCGGGGGGAGCCGTGGGGAGAAGCGGGGCGCGCGGAGGACTGGGTGCCCTGGCCGCTTAGGAGTCCTGCGCCCCCTCCAGTCCCCGGGGATGGACGGGGGCGAGGCCGGAACCGCGGGCTCCGCGCCCGGGGCCCACCCTGTCCTCGCTGGGCCAGCCGCCCCCGGGGTCCGCGGGCAAAGGCTCCGAGCCCCGAGTTCCCGGACCGACCGACCGACCGACCGACCCTCCGTCCCCAGCGCATGTCCGAGGGGCTGGGGCTGCGGGGAGGGTCTCCGATCGCCCAGGGGCAGAGCCAGATCGGCGCGCCCCACCCCGCGGGGTCCCCCCCGCGTCAGATCTGCGTCTCCTGCACGTTCTCCTTGGAGCCGCTCTTGAAGAGCAGAGGTTCGTGGATGGAGTTGAGGCCGGGCGGGCCCTTGCCGCCGCCGCAGCCGCCGCCGCCGGGGTTGGCGCCGCCGCCGTAGTGCGCCTTGAAGGCGGCCGCCACGTAGCGGTGGTGGGCGAGGTGGTCGCGCTCCAGGGCGGGCAGGGCCAGGTGGCTGTCCCCGCCGCCGCCCGCGCCGCCCGCGCCCCCCGCCGCGGCCACGGACACGGCCGAGGCGGCGGGCAGCTCGTCCTCCACGTTGATGATCTCCACCGTGCGCGTGGGGCCGTGGTGCTTGTGGAGCTGGTGCTGCTTGCGCAGCTTGTAGAAGGCCACGAGCATGACGGCGGCCATGAACGTGATGGCCACGAAGCAGCCGATGATGATCTTGGTGGTCTTCATCACGTCGTCCAGGTCCTTGAGCGCGTTCTCCGTCACGTCCGTGATGGGCACGGTGAACGCCTTCTCCGTGGGCCGCGAGGAGCGCGGCGCGGGCGCCGTGGTGGAGGACGCGGAGGCCGAGGCCGAGGCCGCGCCGCCCGCCGCCGCCTCCCCGGGCCGGCCCCCGCCCCACGCGCCGTCCGTCGTGGGCCCGGGGGGCTCCTTGTCCGCCCCCCGCGTCTGCAGGGCCTCCTCGCCGCCGCCGCCGCCGCCGCCGCCGGGCTGCGACTCCAGCGTCTCCACGGTCACCGTGGTGAAGTAGGTGTAGGCGCCGCCGCTGCCCCCGCCCCCGGGGCCGCCCCCGGGGCCGGGACCGCCGCCCCCGGCTGCCCCTCCGGCCGCCACCGGGTCCACGGCCGAGACGTTGAGCGTGGCCGAGGCGGTGGTGTTGCCCGCCGAGTTCGTCACCATGCACGTGTACTGGCCCGTGTCCTGCACCGTGACGTTGGTGAAGTTGAGCGTGCCGTCGTGCAGCACAGAGATGCGCACCCGGTAGGAGCCGTGCGTCATGAGGGTGCCGTTGGGCGTGAGCCAGTTGACCGAGGTCATGGAGGTGCCCGTGCGGCACTTGAGCTCGGCCGCCATGCCCTCCGTGACGTTGAGGTCCGTGGGCGGCTCCACGATGACGGGCGCGTAGCAGGTGAAGTGCGACTGGTCCAGCTCGCCGATGTAGCGCCCCTTGAGGCCGGCGGGCGCGTGGCAGCGCGCGCAGCACGTGGTGTTGCTGGGCACCGTCTCCTTGAGCCACCAGCTGAGCCACAGCACGTCGCAGTTGCAGTGCCAGGGGTTGTGGTTGAGGTGCACGCGCTCGAGGCGGTGCAGGGGCGTGAAGAGGTCGTGGGGCAGCGACATGAGGTTGTTGTGGGACAGGTTGAGCTCCTCCAGCGACTTGAGGTCGTCGAAGGCGTTGCGCTCGATGGTGGCCACCTGGGCGTGCATGAGCCACAGCTTGCGCAGGCTCGTGAGGCCCTGGAAGGAGCCCGGGCGGATCAGGTCCAGCCGGTTGCCCGACAGCTCCAGCTCCTCCAGCCGCACCAGCGCCGTCAGGTTGGGGATGTCCTTGAGGTTGCACATGCCCAGGTTGAGGTAGCGCAGGTTGACCAGGCCCTCGAAGGCCGCCTCCGAGATGTACTCCAGCCGCTTGAGCTCGCCCAGGTCCAGGCGCCGCAGCGAGGGCACGCGGTTGAAGGCGTAGGACGGGATGCTCTCGATGGGGTTGTTGCGCAGCCACAGCTCCCGCAGCTTCGACAGGTACTCGAAGGCCTGCGTGGGCACCGTGGTCAGCCGGTTGTCGAACAGCTCCAGCGTGTTCAGGCTGGGCAGCCCGTTGAAGGCGCCCACCTCGATCTTGCGCACCAGGTTCTTGCTGAGCTGCAGGATCTCCAGGTGGCGGAGGTGCTTGAAGGTGTCGGTGCGGATCACCTGGGGGGAGGGGGGAAGGGAGACACCGTCAGGAACGCAGGTTACGACGGACCCTGAGCACCGGGGCGCCGAGTGCTGGCGGCCGAGGGCAGAGGGGCCCAGCTCTCTCTCCCGCCTCTGCTGGGGGGAGAGGATGACCACGACGCCATTTTGAAAAGACGGTTTGATTTTTTTAATTTATTTTATTTTTTAAATATATTTTCTTGATTTTTACGGAGAGGAAGAGAGAGAGAGATAGAGAGCCAGAAACGTCAATGAGAGAGAAACATCGATCAGCTGCCTCCTGCACACCCCCCACCGGGGATGTGCCCACAACCAACGCACATGCCTCTGACCGGAATCGAACCTGGGACCCCTCAGTCCGCAGACCGACGGTCTATTCACTGAGCCAAACCGGCCTCAGCGGTTTGATTTAAATATATATATATATATATATATATATATATATATATATATATATATATAAATGTTTTGTTGATTATTTTATTTTATTTTATTTTTTACAGAGAGGAAGGGAGAGGGAGAGAGAGAAACATCGACCAGCTGCCTCCTGCACACCTCCTACTGGGGATGTGCCCGCAACCCAGGTACATGCCCTTGACCGGAATCAAACTTGGGACCCTTCAGTCCGCAGGGCGACACTCTGTCCACTGAGCCAAACCAGTCAGTCAGGGCGGTTTGATTTTTGAAAATAGATTTTTTTTTTTTAGAATATTTTAAAAATATATATATATTTTATTGATTTCTTATGTAGAGGAAGAGAGAGGGATAAAGAGTTAGAAACATCGATGAGAGAGAATCATTGATCAGCTGCCTCCTGCACACCTCCTACTGGGGATGTGCCCGCAACCCAGGTACATGCCCTTGACCGGAATCGAACCTGGGACCTTTCAGTCCGCAGACCTACGCTCTATCCACTGAGCTAAACGGGTTTCGGCTAAAAATAGATTTTTATGGATGTTTGGTGGTGGGTGGGGGGAGGAGAGAGAAACATTGATGCGTTGCTCCACTGATTGGTGCATTCATTGGTTGCTTCTTGGATGTGCCCTGACTGGGGATCGAACTCACAACCTTGGCGGGGCTGAGTGTTTCTTGCAAAGGTAGACACTGAGCTGCCACGGGACCCAGCCTTTCTGCTCCTAAGGCTTTTCCCACGAGAACCGGGAGCAGAGGCCCATTCAGCTGCGTGGGGTGGGCGCCCACAGCCTCTGTGGTCATTGCAGCCTCGCCCGGCAGGCAGCCGCCCAAAGGCCCCTCACGGCGAAGGGACAGGCTGTGTGCGAACACGGAGCCCGCGGCTCAGCCGGGAAAGGAACAGCAGATGCATCTCCCGGGTGTGCGGCTGGGCGGAGCCAGGCGCCTGCGCGGTGGGATCCCGTTCGCTCTGCTCCCTGGCTGAGCTGGGTGACTCTGAGGGTGCGTGTGGGGGAGTCAGGCTGGGAAGGGGCGCGAGCGAGCCTCCTGGGTGATAGAAATGTTCCAAATTGGGGGCCGGGGGCTCCACGGGTGAATGTAACTGCCACAATTCCCCAAACTGTACACACAAAAGGGGCATTTTTTTATATGTAAGTTACACCCCAATTAAGAAGACTCATCAGCTCTGACCGGTTTGGCTCAGTGGACAGAGCGTTGGTCTTGGGACTCGAGTCCCAGGTTGCAGGCTCGATCCTCTCCAGTAGGGGGCGTGCAGGAGGCAGCCAACCGATGATTCTCTCTCATCATCGATGTTTCTATCTCTCTCCTTTCCTCTCTGAAATTAATAATAAAAAAATAAATTAAAAAAAATAGTTAAAGAGCCGAAACCGGTTTGGCTCAGTGGTAGAGCGTCGGTCTGCAGACTGAAAGGTCCCGGGTTCGATTTCGGTCAAGGGCATGTACCTCGGTTGCGAGCACATCTTCAGTAGGGGGTGTGCAAGAGGCAGCCAATCAATGATTCTCTCTCATCAATGTTTCTAACTCTCTATCCCTCTCTCCTCCTCTCTGTAAAAAAATCAATGAAATATATATTTTTAAAAAATAGTTAAAGAAACAACCACACAGCCAGGACACTTATTTAATCCCACGTTTCCTAAAAGCCACGTTCGGAGAAAACCCAGGCCTTGGAGGGGGCGCAGGTGGCTGGAGTGTCATCACACACACGAACAAGCTTCAAGTTTAATTCCTGCTCAGGACAGTATGGCTCAGTGGTTGAGCATACACCTATGCCCAGGTGGAGGGCTCTGTCCCCAGTGTGGGGCGTGCAGGAGGCAGCCGACCAATGATTCTCATCACTGACGTTTCTATCTCCTTCTCCCTTCTCCTCTGAAATCAATAAAAACATATTAAAACACACACACACACATCTCCTCGGGGTGAGGATAATAATAATAATAATAAAAAAGAAAGCCCCAAACCGGTGAAGTCAGCTTTAATCGTGTTTATTTAGCCCACTGGATCCCAAATGGTATGATTTCGACGAGTAATTGAGCTGAAACTGACGAGGGAGCGTGTGCCACTCGGTTCACACGCAGCCGTCCGGGCCCCTGGCGTGGTTTCCGCCCGCGTGACGGCGTGTGAGGCTGTGCGGGCTGCCAGGCACTGCCTGGGCTCCGGTGCTGCGGGCACACACCACATTTTATCTCCCCCCTGCCCCGCTCCCCCCTCTCCCCGCCTATGAAACCATCCAGGGCAGCGACAACCAGAGATGGCTAGCCGTCTGACACTTGCTGTCCGCCCCCACCCCCACCCTGCCCCCCGCCCTCCGCGCTGAGCTGGCCCGACTCCCTATTGTGTCCCCTCCTCTCCAGTCCACAGCCTGGCCCCCCCTGGACACCCGGCCCCAGGAGGTCTGTTCCTGATAGACTCTCCCTCCCTCCAACTGATGGGCGGACGTAAACTCCACCTGCGGCCAGACACTGAGCACCGAACCACCCATCAGCACCTGCCGAATGCCCTGAGCCCCCGTTCCTAAGCCCCCAGGTCCCTAACCACAGGCCTTACAGGAAACCACCAGTCAGCGCGTGCCGAGTGCCCTAAGCCCTGTCCCCTCTCATTCCTCCCCTTAAAAAGTGCCTGCACCCCGGCCCTCGCTCTCTTCCGCTCTCTCTCTCTCTGGAAGCAGCCGGCAGTGGCTCTCTTCTCTCCAATAAAGCCTGTGTCCTGCCATCCCAGTCTCCGGCCTCTCTGTTTCACCTTTTAGTTCCTACCCACAGTTCCCAGTCCCTCCCGCTCACAGCGCCCCCCCCCACCCCTGTCACCCCCAGAGCCCACGCCTGCCGCAGACTCAGAGGACCGAGTGTGTGACCTGCATCCCATATGACACAGTCCCTGCACAGGGGCCTGCATACTGTCCCCTCCCCTTCCCCCATCCTTCCTGAACTCCCCCCCCCCCCCCCCCGCCCCACAATTCCCTGAGCCCAGCGCATTCAACCCCACCCCCCCCCCTCAGCGGTCGCCTGCTGGGAGGCTTGTCCTGCCCTGTCACCCCCACCTGGGCCCCCCCTGCACCAGCTGCCGTTCTGCTGTCTCTCCCCAGAGACACCCCCACCTCGATCCTCCCTGCTCAGGCGGCAGGCCTGGGGCTCAGCCTCAGGGTCTGGAGCCAGCAGTGGCTTCCTGGGGACGGTGGCCTGGGAGGTGGGGGGCTGGAGGGACCCCTCGCCAGCCCTGCGGCTGACGGGAGGCTGGGGCGCTTCCTCCCCATCCCGGGGCGGCCTGCATGGTGCCACCACCCCGGCGTTCCTGGTCGGACGCGTCTGGAGCCCCCGTGTCCGGTCCTGGGGCCAGGAGTGCCAGGGGCGCGGCCGGAGCCCGGGATGTCCGGGGGGACATTGAGAACACGCACCCGTCTCACCTCGCCTTATCATCGCCCTGGGAAACGCCGGCCGAGCTCAAAGCAGGCCTCGCCGCTGCTTCCGTTAATAACATAGCGCCCCCGCCAGGGTGGCTCAGTGGATAGAGCCGGAGGACTGAGGACGGAGGGTGCCGGGTTCGATTCTGGTCAAGGGCACGCGCCCAGGTTGTGGGCTCGATCCCCCGGGGGGGGGGGGGGGTTGTGCAGGAGGCAGCCAACCTGTGATTCTCTCTCATCATCGATGTTTCTCTCCCCCCACCCCTCTGATATCAATAAAGAAATGTTTTATTTTATTTTAAAATATATTCTATTGACTTCTACAAAGAGGAAGGGAGATGGATAGAGTTAGAAACATCGACCAGCTGCCTCCTGCACACCTCCTACTGGGGATGTGCCCGCCACCAAGGTACATGCCCTTGACCGGAATCGAACCTGGGACCTTTCAGTCCGCAGACAGATGCTCGATCCACTGAGCCAAACCGGTTAGGGCTGCATCTATTTTTAGTTCTTTAATTTTCTATCCGCACACGAGATGTTTGATTTTTAGAGGGAGAGGGAGAGAGAAACATGGATGTGAGCTGGAGGCATGGATCGGCTGCTCCTGCACACCCCCTGCCGGGGATCCACCCCGCAGCAACGGGCATCCGCCTGCCTCCCTCCCCGCCACACGCCCTCCCTCCGGCTGCGCGGGGAGTCGAACCCGCGGCCACTGGGGCATGGACGACACTCTGACTGAGCCGCCCGGCCAGGGCTCCCCGCCCCGCCCGCCGTGTCCGTGTGTCTGAGCGGCCCGGCCGCTCCCTGCTCAGATGTCACGGTGTGTCCACCGGCTCACTGGACGCCTGCTGTGCGTCAGGCTTCACGCCGGGCTCTGGGGACGCAGCCGTGGACAGAGCTGACCGCAGTGGGAGGAGAGACGCTGAGCATGCTACACCGTCAGGAAGCGCCATGGTGACCGGGGCCGCCCGGGTGGAACGGGGAGCAGAGCAAACTCCCTCTGAGGCCGGGGCGGGCACCCTGCTGGCCACGGTCACGGGGGAGGTGGGGGGGGGTGGACAAGGTGGGCCGGGTGCCGGGGGCAGAGAAGTGAGGCCTGGGCTTCTGCCTCTGACAGCCGCCTGCTTGCCTGAGTCCCAGGGTCCCCTCACTCCTTCCTCCCATTCACTGGGCCACCCCCGCCCAGGCCGGCTCGGTGTCCAGGGTCAAGGACACAGACGCCTCATGGGGCTTCCCCGCCCTCATGCTCCGGCTCCCGCTGTGGTTACTCATGTTACTGAGGCCCGGAAAACCACTGCGTTCTGTTGGGGTTTTTAAGAAAACAAACTGCCAAGGAGCCCTTTATTAAAATTTAACGGTGGTGGGAAGATGATTAAGTGCACCGTTCATCCTAAACACTATGGAGATAAATTGTTTTTATACGTTCGGAATGCGATGAACCGGTAAAAATGTCGTAAGCTCCACTTTTGTGTCTTTTCCCGTTACGTTCGCAATTTTAAAAAATCATTATGTTTCCAACCACTTTTCACGGGGACTTCTCGTATCGCCTCCTTCCCGGAGATAAGGGCGCGCCTCCCTTTCCCAGGGGGGCACCCGGAACCCCTAGGACATGGCTGGGCCTGGCGGGCACCTCGCTCAATGAGCCACTCAGCTTAGACGGGGCCTCCGGGCCTCGCCGCCTCTGCAGGGGGACAGGGCCCTGAGGACTAAATGAGAAAAAGCACAGACGGAGACATCACAGCTTCACCCAGCCCAGCGCCAGGTGGCCAGTCAGAACCAGTGTCCCTAGCCGGTGTTGCTCAATGGATAGCGCCTCGGCCTGCGGACTGAAGGGTCCCGGGTTCGCTTCCAGTTAAGGGCACATGCCTGGGTTGTGGGCTCAATCCCCAGTAGAGGGCATGCAGGAGACAGCCAATCAATGATTCTCACTCATCATTGATGTTTCTATCTCTCTCTCCCTCTCCTTTCCTCTCTAAAATCAATAGAAATATAAAAGAAAAGAAAAGAAAAGAAAAGAAAAGAAAGAGAGAAAAAAAAAAGCACCAGCGTCTCCTCCCTTAGGGAAGACCATTATGCTATTTCGGTCAATATCACCTCACCTCCGCCTCCACCAACAACAAATACTGTCCCTGCTCGGAGGCCCAGGCCATGCCCCCCTCGTCCCTCTGGCGTAAGGCAGTGGGGTCAGGGGTCAGCCCTCCCAGGAAGGCGCCCCCTCCCCCTGCCCCTCTCCTGCCTGTCTGGCTCAGCTCCCAGCTCTCCCCTCCAGCCAGCAGTACTGCCCTGGAACAACGGGGTGTGAGCTGTGCGGGGCCACTTGTGATGTGGGCTTTTCCCGTTAACACCTGAGCGGGTTTGGGTCTGCGGCTGGGAGCCCGCGGATGCTGAGGGCGGACTCTGCGTTCACTGCTCCACACCGTTTTCCACTTGAGCATCCGCAGACACGGGAGTCTGGCGGGGGTCCTGGAGTCAGCTCCCCCCTCCCCTGGTAGACACCGAGGAACAAGCCAGTTTTGGGGGCGTCAAAAGTTGTATGTGCATGTCTGACCCTGTCCAGGGGTCAGCGGTGCTGTGTGCCTTCTGCCTGTCTCTCCGCCCAGCTTCGAGGTGGGCAGGGATGTGAACCTGCCCTGCTCACTGTGCTTGATGCAGCGCCGGGCACACAGTATGTGCCCAATAATGGCACACAGTAGGTGCTCCATAAGGGCACACAGTAGGTGTTCAATAAGGGCACACAGTATGTGCCCAATAATGGCACACAGTAGGTGCTCCATAAGGGCACACAGTAGGTGCTCAATAAAGGCACACAGTAGGTGCTCCATAAGGGCACACAATAGATCCTCAATAAGGGCACACAGTAGGTGCTCCATAAGGGCACACAATAGATCCTCAATAAGGGCACACAGTAGATCCTCAATAAGGGCACACAGTAGGTGCTCCATAAGGGCACACAGTAGGTGCTTCATAAGGGCACACAGTAGGTGCTCAATAAACCAATCAGGAACAGGACTGGGTGCTGCAGGTGTGCTAGCCGGGCCTGTCAGACACGCAGTGGGGGTGGCGCAGGGACTCAAGGTCTCAGCTGGGCTCCCGCTCAGAGCTGGTTTCCAGGTGGAGACGGGACCCACGAGGAAGAGCGCCTGGCGTGGAGCATGAGGGGAGGGACGCAGGCTGAGGCTGCGTCTGGGCCCAGCAGAGGGCGCCCCTGAGTGCGGTGTGGCTGGGACCGGACAGCCCCCAGGGCAGGTGCCTGTTCTGTTGCCAGGGGAACAGGGATGATGTGGGTGGGGGTAGGGGAAGGGGAGGGAGACAGAGGCCAGGAGAGGGGAGGGGGGTGGGTGAGAATCCGAACGGCCGGGAGGAGGCTGTGCCCCTGCAGCCAGGACTGGGTCACAGTTCTGTCACCAGGCGCGGGGCCCAGAGAGCTGTGAATTAGGGAGCATCAGAAGCCCGTGAAGAAATCAAGTCCAAACGAAAGAAAAGAAGCAAGAGACCAGGTTCAGCCCTAGCCTGTCTGGCTCAGTGGATAGAGCATCGGCCTGCACACCAAAGGGTCCCGGGTTCAATTCTGGTCAAGGGCACGTAGCTTGGGCTTCTCCCCAGTCTAGCCCTGGTCGGGCTCGTGCAGGTGTGTTTTTCTCACATCGATGTTCTCTCTCCCACTCTCTCTTAAAACCAATGGAAAGATATCCTCAGGTCAACAACAAAATAATACATAAATAAAACTGTTTTTTATTTTATTTTTTTAAAATATATTTTTATTGATTTTGTACAGAGAGGAAGGGAGAGTTAGAGAGCTAGAAACATCGATGAGAGAGAGTCATCGATCAGCAGCCTCTTGCACACCCCCTACTGGGGAGATATGCCCACAACCAAGGTACATGCCCTTGACCGGAATCGAACCCGGGACCTCTCAGTCCCCAAGCCGACGCTCTATCCATTGAGCCAAACCGGTTTCGGCAAAACTGTTTTTTAAAAAGAGAAAGAGATCAAGTTCGGCCATGGCCGGCAGGCTCAGTGGGTTGTAAGGTCATCCTTGCACCGAAGGGCTGTGGGTCCCATTCCCAGTCAGGGCACATACCCAGGTTGTGGGTCCAATCCCCACTTGGGGTGCATCTGAGAGGCAACCAATCGATGTTTCTCTCTCACATCCATGTTTTCTCTCTCTGTCTCTTCCCCTCTCTAAAAATCAATAAAAGACACATCCTTGAGTTAAAAGAGAGAAATCAAGTTCTGCTGCCAGCCTGCCCGGCTAAGTCCCAATCCCCTCGCTAACGGTGGCCTCCTGCACAGCACCCTCACCCTCCCTGCCTCAGTTTCCTGGTCTGTGAAATGGGGATAAGAATAAGGCCACCCTGGGAGGTGGCCAGGATGTTGAAGTTAGCGGACCCGTGGAACTAGGACTTGGAGCCATGGGGACAGGGCAGGCGATGAACTCATTGTGGGGGGTGTAATCCGTGGGGACCAGGGTCTTCTGGCTCTGGGGGCCTCCGTCTGCTCAAGTGACACGTGGGCATGACACCCCCACGGTCCCTCCCTGGGGCTGTCATGAGGCTCGGAAGCCACGTGGCTCTCCAGGACGCGGCGCTTCTCCCACTCGGCCATGTCACAGGTTGGACTCTGAGCTGAGCACTGGGCCAGCGGAGCCGGGGGCCGGTGTCCACGAAGCCGGGGCGCCGTGCACTCCGGGGCGGGGGCTCGCCGGGCCGGGCTGGGCGCTGGGAGCAGGGCCTGCGCCGCCGCTCCTCTGAGCGCAGCAGGATGACAGTGACCGCGGCGAGGCCGGCCGCGCTGTCGCCTCTCAGCTGTCATCTGCTGGCGACCTCGGTCCCCAGGGCCACGGGGCGCGCCTGGCACATGGCGGTGCTTAGCACACGCTGTCCAGGCGGGAGGCCGGTTTCCCGGTGACGGAACTTCACGACGTGTCAGAGCCCCACTGTCCCCATCGCAAGCGCTGCCGACATTTCCGGGCGGCCCCGGCTGCTGCTTTTTAAATTAATTTGTAAAACAAATCGGACATCCTGCTCGCATCCTCTGGAAACGCGATTCTGCCTGTGAAGCCCTTTCCTGTGTCACTCATTCCTCCAGTTCCGTCCTCAGCAGCCGGTGACTCCGCGTGAGATGCATGGCGCCCCGCTTACCCATAACCTCCCGCGTGAGATGCATGGCGCCCCGCTTACCCATAACCTCCCGCGTGAGATGCATGGCGCCCCGCTTACCCATAACCTCCCGCGTGAGATGCATGGCGCCCCGCTTACCCATAACCTCCCGCGTGAGATGCATGGCGCCCCGCTTACCCATAACCTCCCGCGTGAGATGCGCGGCCACTTGCTTACCCACAATCTCCCGCGTGAGATGCTCGGTGACCCTCTTACCCATGACCTCCCGCGTGAGATGTGCGGTCCCTCGCTTACCCGACGTCCATCATCAGACCCGCGGGCTGCCTCTGGGGCCCCATGGAGGCTGGGCTGCCCTTTGGCCTGACCCTGCGGCACCCATCAGTGTCTCCTTGGGATGGGTGTTTCTGAGGACGGAAATGCACCTCTGCCAAGAGCTGTCACACACCCAGTGCACATGACCTCACGGGCCCCGAGGGGCCCAGGGCAGCCGGCTACAAGCCTCGTGGGTGGATCAGTCCATTATTAGGCTGAGTGCACGTCCTCTGAGCCACCAGTCCCTCAGGGGCACATTCCAAAGGGGTCCCCAGGGAGGACTGTGGTGGAGCGGCTGGAAGTCCCCTGGGTGTCTGGCCTGACTGGGGTGGGGGCAGGGCGCGAAGGGCGCCCATCAAGGGGAATTCTGCAGCAGTTAAAGCAACGGAGCAGGCAGTCTCTCTCTCTCTCTCTCTCTCTCTCTCTCTCTCTCTCTCTCTCTCTCTCACACACCCACACACACACACACACACACAGCCACGTGGATGGCGCTTAACAACCCAGGCCGAGGGAAAACAGAGAGATAAAGAAAGCCATCTATAACACGGCGTCATTTACATGAATTAAAAATACACGCACACAAAGCAGCAACAATAAGCACTTCCCAGGACACACACGGGCAGAAAGACCCACAGCAAACAGAGGAGGGTGGCTGGCTGCGGGAGGAGGGGACGGATCGGAGGAGGAGCAGGCGGTGGAGGAGGAGGGATGCCGCAGCCAGCGCCTCCCGCCTCCCGGAGGAGCAGGAGCAGAGCCCGGGGGTGGGAGCTTGCCCCTGCCCCCCCCCCCCCCCAGGACACCCAGGGGTGCCCGGCCACAGAAGCTTCCCCAGCCAGTGCCCCAGCCCAGCCCGCTCCTTCAGGGCACTGTGGCTACGAGGCAGAGGGAAGGCTGGTCCCCGGGCCTCAGCCTTGAAGGCTCACAGGCCCGGTCCAACCTCAAACAGAATGAGGGACCTCACGGAAGGCCGGCGATTAAAATAATAATCATCATCATCATCATCCTCATCACACCCCCGTCCTTGCCATGTCACAGAAGGGCGTTTGATAAGGTGAGCCAAACTGGCTAGGGCTCTTTTTTTTTTTAATTTGAAGAGAGAGAAAAGCTATTATATAAGATGGGTTTCCTAACCCCAGCCTATTGTGCATGTGCCAAGGACGTGTGTGTGTGTGTGTGTGTGTGTGTGTGTGTGTGTGTAGCGTCCCGGTGCTGTGGGGTTGCGCGTGGCTTGCCCTGCGGTTCAGCTGTATTTTCTAGCGTTTCTAAATGAATTTGCATTCACTCTGGAATCAATAATTTAAAAATACAAGCACAGAGGCACACAATGAGAGCCAGAAAGGCTTTTAAAACAAAAGCTGAACAGCAGTTATTTATATCCAGATGGTGGGACTAAGGAAGGTTTTTAAACTTTTGTTTTTTTATTTGTATAATTAAAGAGTTGTTATTTTTAAAAGCGCCTCTAATTGCTCCCCAGATGGTCCCACTCCAGCCACCTCCAAGGTGCCTAGTAAGAAGGCCAAATCTACTGCCCTTAAAAATTAAAAATAAAATCCTCACCTGAGGAAAGGTTTTCATTGGTATGTAGAGAGAGGAAGGGAGAGGGAGAGACAGAGAGAAACATCGATGTGAGAAGGAAACATAGATCGGTGGCCTCCTGCGCATGCCCCGACTGGGATTCAAACCTGCAACCCAGGTACATGCTCTGACTGGGAGGAAGTCAGGCCTACAACTGTGCACAGGACGACGCTCCAACCGCTGAGCCGCATGGGCCACGGCCAGCACCCGCTCTGTGGACGGACACCCTCTGCCCTCGGGGAGTGGGCAGTGTCAGGAGTCGGTGGTCTCCAGAGTGGGGGGCGGGAACCCCAGGATGAGGAATAAAAGTGCTGGGATTTGGACTCGTGAAGGGAGCCCGTTTTGGTGTGCCTTTCTCTTTCCTTTTTTTTAAAAAAGAAAAAATATATTTTTATTGATTTCAGAGAGAAAGGAGATGGAGAGAGAGAGAGACAAACATCAACGATGAGAGGGAATCATTGACTGGCTGCCTCCTGCAGGCCCCACACTGGGGATCGATCCCGCAACCCGGGCCTGTGCCCTTGAGCAGGAATCGAACTGTGACCCCCTGGTTCACAGGTCGATGCTCAACCACTGAGCCACACCGGCCAGGCTGTGTGCGCCTTTCCGTGGCCACGGTGCCGAGCGAGCCTTACACACGAACTCATGCACGTCTGCGGGGCCACCCGTGTACTCTGACAGGGATGTGGACCCAAAGGTTTGGAGTCCGGGTGACAGGCACATGAGCAAGCAGGTCCCACCAGCTCAGGCTCAAAACCCCGGGCCATCCTCTCCCTCTGCCTCCCTCCCACCTCCTCTGCAGGGAAACCCTGCCATTTCCACCTTCAGGCAGACCCAGAACCAGCCCCCTCCCCGCCCCAGCCTGCCTGAGCCTCCGCAGCTCTCCTGAGCTCTGCACCAGCCGCCCGCTGTCCCGGGTCCCAGGCCCGTGCCAGCGCCTCACCCCCCACCCCCACCCCCATCAGAGCCCGCCCGGCCTCTGGCACAGCCACCCCGGCTCCCTCTGTGACCCCAACTCCTCACGGCCCAGCGGGCTCTGCCTCACTGCCCCCTCTCAGCACCGCCTCCCCTACCCCAAGCCCTGCTGGGAACGCGCTTCCCCAGATGCCCCACCTCCTCCAAGCCTGTGCCACCTGCACCAGCCTCCCTGCCTCCCCGCCTCCCCAGCGACGCCCCTCTCCCACTCCTCCCCACACCCTTGGGCGCCACTGCCTGACTGAGGGCGTCTGTGTCTCCACGGCCGTAGGCACAGGGAGGCAGGGCCTGGCTGTCGGCGTCGGGCACCCATGTGTCCCGGATGCCCAGGTCACGGCCTCCTACACAGAAGGAAACCCCGAGGCTTTTAGCAGGTGCGTTAGGGCAGGCAGGGGGCTGGGGGAGGAGCTGCGACCAGAGAGGGAGGCGGGACGGGGAGGGGTTCCCCTGGGGCACCCGGGGCGGTCCTCAGCGCTGGGGAGTGACGGGAGGCTGGAGGGGTGGCGCCCCGTGGGGACCTGGGGAAGGGTGGTCCTCAGAGGGGTGTGTCCGAGTGCCCCGGGGGCCGCTGGGAGGATGGGCGGGGCACTGGAGGCGGGAGGAACTGGGGGCGCAGCTGGCCTGTGCTCCCCTGAGCTCCCCGGGGCCTGGGCGGGTCTGTGCCCGCGCCCAGAGCAGGCTGGCACCTGGCGCTCAGCAGCCGCCCGTGGGACCGGACTGGTTGTTCGGTGAGACACGCCCCCCAAGAGAAGAGGGGGCGCTGCATGGCCTTGGGCTGCGGCCGGCGGGGACTCAGGCCACGCGGCCGCCAAGCGCCATCCCTGTTCCTGCATTGCCTGCCCCCTAGGCTAGACAGACGGACGGACGGAGGGGAGGCAGCGGGTGGGATGGGCTCTGCGGATCTGGGCATCACCTGGGACGGTGGCATCTGTGACCGCCAGGTGAGGAAATGGGGGGCAGGTGGAGGGCAGGGCAGGTGTGTGGTGACAATGGAGTCAGTGCCCCCTTCAGGGCTGCAGCTGGGGGGACGGAGGGGGACTCGGAGGTGATGGGGAGGCGGCCCGGAGCAGAGGACACGGGGGTCCCGCAGGAGCCAGGGGGGAGGGGGGGGCAGAGGGCATGAGGCCAGGCCCCGATGTTCCTGGACTAGACTCTGGCTTCCTGGTCCTGGCCCACGGGCCACCCCTGGGCGCTGCCCCCTCACAGCCCTGTTCCCAGGCCCCCAGGACGGGGGGGGGGGCACGGGGAGGGGAGTGGCAGCCCGGAGCCTCTCCCCCTGGGGCTGGGGCTGGGGCTGGGGCTCGGGCGGGAGAGGCCGGGGGACGGGGACCGACACCCCAGTTTTCCTGCTGAGCAGCACCTGGGAAAACTTAGGAGTAAAGCTCGGTGCTCAGAGCTGACCCGGCGCCTATTGTTGCCTCCAAACGAAATGCTCGCCGGCTGCGAGCTCACTGAGGATGGCTCTATGCGGACACAGTCAAACGCAAACGGAACGCGGTTTGAAACCCTAAACTAGAACCGTGAGCCCACGCCTTCGGAACGGGGGTCTCAGCCAGCGGCCAGGCCCCCGGAATGTGAGCAACATCTGGAGACTTTCTGGGAGCTGGACCGAGTGGCCAGGGGTGCTGTTCAACACCCCATGGTGCCCAGTTCACCCCCACAGGGCCTGGGTCACCCCACTGAGCCCGGGTCACCCCCACTGAGCCCGGGTCACCCCACTGAGCCCGGGTCACCCCCACTGAGCCCGGGTCACCCCCACTGAGCCCGGGTCACCCCACTGAGCCCGGGTCACCCCCACTGAGGCCGGATCACCCCCACTGAGGCCGGGACACCCCACGGAGCCCCGGTCACCCCACTGAGCCCGGGTCACCCCCACTGAGCCCGGGTCACCCCACTGAGCCCGGGTCACCCCACTGAGCCCGGGTCACCCCACAGAGCCCGGGTCACCCCACTGAGCCCGGCTCTAAGCCCGGGACACCCCACTGAGCCCGGGTCACCCCACAGAGCCCGGGTCACCCCCATGGAGCCCGGGACACCCCACTGAGCCCGGGTCACCCCCACTGAGCCCGGGTCACCCCACTGAGCCCGGGTCACCCCCACTGAGCCCGGGTCACCCCACTGGGCCCGGGTCACCCCCACGGGGCCCGGGGCACCCCACTGAGCCCGGGTCACCCCCACTGAGCCCGGGTCACCCCACTGAGCCCGGGTCACCCCACTGAGGCCGGGTCACCCCACTGAGCCCGGGTCACCCCCACTGAGCCCGGGACACCCCACTGAGCCCGGGTCTAAGCCCGGGACACCCCACTGAGCCCGGGTCTAAGCCCGGGACACCCCAGGGAGCCCGGGACACCCCACGGAGCCCGGGTCACCCCACTGAGCCCGGGACCCCCACTGAGGCCGGGTCACCCCACTGAGCCCGGGTCACCCCACTGAGCCCGGGTCACCCCACTGAGGCCGGGTCTAAGCCCCGGTCACCCCCACTGAGCCCGGGTCACCCCACTGAGGCTGGGTCACCCCACTGAGCCCGGGTCACCCCCACTGAGCCCGGGTCACCCCCACTGAGGCCGGGTCACCCCACTGAGGCCGGGTCACCCCACTGAGCCCGGGACACCCCACTGAGACCGGGTCACCCCCATGGAGCCCGGGTCACCCCCACTGAGTCCAGGACGCCCCCACGGAGCCCAGGACGCCCCCACGGCCTGGATGACCTGGCCCCAGGCACCCACAGAGCAGAGGAAGGACCCAGCTTCCAATGGGCACCTTTCTCCCCACAGCCTCACCCAGGGCCGCTGGCCTCACAGCCGTGAGTAACCAGGTGGCGGCCGCCCTGCGAGCACCAGCTTCATGCACTGCCGGCCCAGGCTCAGCGCTCCATCCTCCCCAGCTCCCATGCGGGCTCGTGGGGCCAGGACCACCCTACACCCTCACCCCAAACCCACAGGCAGGGCTCCCCCTTCTCCAGGTGCAGAGACGGGCGCAGACCCGCCACCGCGGGCGAAGCCGCACAGACAGACCGGGCAGCGCGGGCTGCGGCCCAGGGCCAGGCCGGTCCTGCTGGGCGAGGGGCCGGTGGTTCCGCCCCAGCCCAACGCCCTGAACCCAACACCAGGCACGGAGTCCGGGAGCCTGGTGCAGGCCCAGGCCGATGGGGCCAGGCACGTCTCCCCGGTGCCCCGGGGCCGCCCTGCAGAGCGGGCAGGTCACTCATGGCCCTCGCCCGCGCAGGGAGCAGGGACTGGCCACCCCGTACCCACCCCTGTGCCCCCTCCCTGTGCCCCTCCCTGTGCCCCCTCCCTGTGCCCCTCCCTGTGCCCACCCCTGTGCCCCTCCCTGTGCCCCTCTCTGTGCCCACCCCTGTGCCCCTCCCTGTGCCCCTCCCTGTGTCCCTCCCTGTGTCCCCTCCCTGTGCCCACCCCTGTGCCCCCTTCCTGTGCCCCTCCCTGTGCCCACCCCTGTGCCCCTCCCTGTGCCCACCCCCTGCCCACCCCTGTGCCCACC
The DNA here is from genome assembly GCF_014108245.1 of Pipistrellus kuhlii. NCBI lineage: Eukaryota > Metazoa > Chordata > Mammalia > Chiroptera > Vespertilionidae > Pipistrellus > Pipistrellus kuhlii. The sequence continues at coordinate 177,435 of NW_023425455.1, read as the reverse complement.
CCTGTGCCCCTCCCTGTGCCCCTCCCTGTGCCCACCCCCTGCCCACCCGTGCCCACGCTGGCGGCCGGCTCACCTGGATGCCGTTCTCCTGCAGGTTCAGGTACCGCGTGTTGACGGGGATGCTGGCCGGCACCTCGGCCAGGTCCCTCCGCGTGCAGATGACCCGGCTGGCCTGGTTGCTGCAGGAGCAGGCCGCGGGGCACGAGGTGGCGGGCGGGGAGCCCCCTCCGGCGGCCGCGGCCAGGGCCGCGCCGCCCTCGCCGGCCCCCAGGGGCGGGGAGAAGAGCCAGAGGAAGAGCAGGGCCCCGCGGGGCCAGGACATCCTACCGGGCGGCAGCGGGGGGCGCGGGGAGCCGCAGGCGCGCGCCATCCTCACTGGTCATGCTCCGCGCGGGCGCCGGGGGGCTGCGGGCGGGGGAGAGAGAGGAGAGGCTCAGTGAGGGCCCGTCTGCGCCCCGGACGCCCAGCTCACCTCCCTGCCCCCATCCCATCCCCTCCTCTCCCTGTGGGGAAGGTGGTGCCCATTGCACAGAGCGGAAAACTGAGGCCCTTGGCCAGTCAGTGGAGAAGTCGGCCAGATTCAAAACTTAGTTCTCGCTCAGCTGGTGTGGGTGGACCCGAGGTTGACCAGGAGGTCACGGTTCAATTCTGACAGGGAACATGCAGGCTCCACCCCCAGGGTGGGGCGTGCAGGAGGCAGCCAGTCAATCAATCTCTCTATCATTTTTTTTTTAATAACGATGCTTTTTATTTATTTATTTTTAATATATTTTATTGATATTTCACAGAGAGGAAGAGAAAGGGATAGAGAGTTAGAAACATCGATGAGAGAGAAACATCGATCAGCTGCCTCCTGCACACCCCCTACAGGGGATGTGCCCGCAACCAAGGTACATGCCCTTGACCGGAATCGAACCTGGGATCTTTCAGACCACAGGCCAATGCTCTATCCACTGAGCCACACCGGTTTCTGCTCTCTCTCATCATTGATGTTTCCCTCTCCCTCTCCCTTCCTCTCTGAAATCCAGAAAAAGATTTTTTTTTTAAAGTAGCCCTTTGCATGAATTCAAGAAGATGGGTAAACAGGCGGGATGGAGAGAGAGACAGATGAGATCAAGGTGGCAGAGAAAGGGGCAGAGCCCACAGACAGGCTCCCAGCACCCCAAGCCCCACCCTGGTCCCTGGCTGCCGGCTGGAGCCCCTGCGCGCAGGTCCCAGTGTCCTGTCCTGTCCCCTCCCGGCCCCTCCCTCCTGGAGAGTTTGCAGAGGCCCAGCCTCCCCCTGCCCCCGGGGCCAGGCCCCAGCTCCACGCTGCTCTCCGCCCCTCGGCTGGTCCCGGCCCCGTGGGCCTCCCAGCAGCTGCAGGCACCTGAGTTAGACTCACAGGGGAACCAGGAGGACCGAGGGCCGCCAGACAAGGAGCCATGATGGGCGAGGCAGGGGCTGGAAGGGGCGGGTGGGGGGGCAGGGGCTGGTGGGGAAGGGGCGGGTGGGGCAGCAGGGGCTGGTGGGGAAGGGGTGGGGGGGCAGCAGGGGCTGGGGGGGAAGGGGCGGGGGGGGCAGGGATGGTGGGGAGTAGGAGGGGGGGGCAGGGGTGGTGGGGAGTGGGAGGGAGGGGGGCAGGGTGGTGGGGAGTGGGAGGGGGGCAGGGGTGGTGGGGAGTGGGAGGGAGGGGGGTAGGGGTGGTGGGGAGTGGGAGGGGGGCAGGGGTGGTGGGGAGTGGGAGGGAGGGGGGGGTAAGGAGGGTGGGGAGTGGGAGGGAGGGGGGCAGGGGAGGTGGGGAGTGGGAGGGAGGGGGGCAGGGGTGGTGGGAGTGGGAGGGAGGGGGGCAGGGGTGGTGGGGAGTGGGAGGGAGGGGGGCAGGGGTGGTGGGGAGTGGGAGGGGAGGGGGGCAGGGGTGGTGGGGAGTGGGAGGGAGGGAGGGCAGGGTGGTGGGGAGTGGGAGGGAGGGGGGCAGGGGTGGTGGGGAGTGGGAGGGAGGGGGGCAGGGGTGGTGGGGAGTGGGAGGGAGGGGGGCAGGGGTGGTGGGAGGAGTGGGAGGGAGGGGGCAGGGGTGGTGGGAGTGGGAGGGAGGGGGGCAGGGAGGAGGCGATGCGGGGAAGGGGACAGGCTGCCCGGAGGGAGCGGCAGGTGCTGGGGGCCACGGTGGTGCCCATGGGCCTGTGCTGGGCCGGACCCTGGGGCGGGGCAGAGGTGGGTCAGGCCCTCCCGCCCATTTCCTCGGAGGGAAGGAAAGGGAGACAAGCTAACGGTAACTCAGCGGTGACCACGGAGACAGAGCTCCGGGAATTCTGAGTAATTCCTTCCCTCGCAGACGCCCCCCCGGCCCCCGGCCCCCCGGCCCCCCAGCCTCCGGGGCCGTGGGGGGGCGGCGAGGGGCCGTTTACAGCTGAGGACACAGGTGCCGTGGAGGAAGCGGCTGTCCCGGGCCTGGGGCCAGGGGGAGGCCGGAGGGGCTGTGGCCGGGCCCCTCGGCCCCCAGCCCCAGCCCCAGCCCCCAGGCCCCAGCCCCCAGCCCCAGCCCCCGGCCCCCGGCCCCCAGCCCCCAGGCCCCAGCTCCCAGCCCCCAGGCCCCAGCCCCCAGCCCCAGCCCCAGCCCCCGGCCCCCAGCCCCCAGGCCCCAGCCCCCAGCCCCCAGCCCCCAGCCCCCAGGCCCAGCCCCCAGCCCCCAGCCCCCAGCCCCAGCCCCCAGCCCCCAGCCCCCAGCCCCCAGCCCCAGCCCCCAGCCCCCAGCCCCCAGCCCCCAGCCCCAGCCCCCAGCCCCCAGCCCCCAGCCCCCAGCCCCCAGCCCCCAGCGCACGGGGGGACACACGGGTGCACCCAGGCGCCCCGAGAGCCGCCGCACCCCACACCCGGCCGCTGGCACGCCCTCGCCCTCACCCTCGCCCTCGCCCCGGCCCCGGCCCAGGACTCAGGCCCCACGCACATGCGCTCCGCCCGCCTCCTCCGCAGTTCCCTGCATCACCTCAGCGCGATGGGGACGGCTGTGGTTTGTCTGTGCCGGGTGTGCGAGAGCGAGGGGAGACAGAGGGACAGGACAGAGGGACAGAGGGACAGAGACAGAGAGACAGACAGAGGGACAGAGAGAGACAGAGGGACGGAGGGGCAGAGAGACAGACAGAGGGATAGGACAGACAGAGGGACAGGGACAGAGGGACAGGACAGACAGAGGGACAGGGACAGAGACAGAGGGACAGGACAGACAGAGGGACAGGGACAGAGACAGAGGGACAGGACAGACAGAGGGACAGGGACAGAGACAGAGGGACAGGACAGACAGAGGGACAGAGACAGACAGAGGGACAGAGGGGCAGAGAGACAGACAGGAACAGAGACAGAAGGACAGAGACAGAGAGACAGACAGAGGGACAGACAGAGGGACAGAGACAGAGAGACAGAAACAGACAGGGAGTCAGAGAGACAGACAGAGGGACTGAGGGATAGAGAGACGGACAGAGGGACAGAGAGACAAAGGGACAGAGGGATAGAGACAGACAGACGGACAGAGAGAGAGGGATAGAGACAGAGGGGCAGAGAGACAGATAGAGGGACAGAGGGACAGACAGAGGGACAGAGACAGAGAGACAGAAACAGACAAAGGGACAGAGAGACGGGGGGGCAGAGACAGACAAAGGGACAGAGAGGACGGGGGGACAGGAGGACAGAGGGACAGAGAGAGGTTTGACTGTGTCTGTGCCTGACAATCGTTTTTCTGCCGGGCGGGAAGTGGGGTGGGGGCGGCTGTGCGTCCCTCTGGCGGGAGGCGCTGGGGTCCCGCTCGCCAGCCGGACGGACGGACGGACGGACGGACGGGAGGCCCTGCCTGTCCCAGAATGAGCCCGGGGCTGTTCCACCTCCTGAGACCCGCGCGGACCCCCACCCCCTCTGAGCCGGGCCTGGAGGCTGGGGCCGGGCCGGACGCCTGGGGTGAGGGAGCCGCAGCCGCAGCAGCAGCCGCGGGGCCCAGGCCTGCCTCCCGTCCACCTGCTCGCCTCCCACGTCCCCCTCTCCCGCCGCCCGCCCGCCCGCCCGCACCCCTGGCCGCTTCTGCCTCTGCAGCCCCCCCAGCCCCGGCCCCTCGTCCTGCCCCCTCCCACCGCCCGGCGCCCGGCGCGGACACTCACCCCGGTGCTGGCTCGGCGTCCGCAGGGCCTCTCCCTGCGCCCAGGCCCCCCCCGCATGCCGCCGCCCCGGGCTCTGCTCCCCGGCTCTCCGGGGTTCCGTTCAGGTCGTGCTGGTGGGGGGGGGGGACGCAGGGGCTTCCTGGTCTCCCCGCGCCCCCCCCTTCTCGCCTGTCGCCCTCCCCACCCCAGGGGGCGGCTGTCTAGGCAGCAGTCTCCTCCTCCCTGCGGCCTCCCCTGGCCCTGCCCCCACCCCTCCTCCACTCCCCCACCCACAGCCGCTGTCCTGGCCGGCTCCCCCCGGCCCCTCTGCCTCCGGGGTCCCTCCTCAGGCCGCCGCCCCGGCCCGGCTGCCCCTCTCTGTCCCGCTGCCCCCGGGACCTCGGGGCCCCCCCTCTCCTCCCTCCATCTCCTCCTCGCTCCTCGCTGTCCGTCCCCGTCACCCTCTCATTGTCCCGGAGCCTGTCTCCGTCAGACCCTCTGTCCGTCCGTCTGTCCGGGCCCCTGGGCCCGGCTCTGCCTCTCCCTCTGCCTCTCCCTCTCCCGGATTACAGTTTCTGGTCACACGGCAGTGCAGAGCGCCGCCCGCCGCCTTCCTCCCTTTCTCTGCTTCTGGACGGGGAGGGCGCCTCTGCTCCTCCCGCCCCGTCCCCGCGCCCGCAGGCCCCTCCCCCGCTAAGCAAAGGCCCCGTTATCTAATTAACCCGTGGTTCTGGCGGCGGGAAGGTCGGAGCGCGGGGGAGGACGCGGATGGCGGGCCGCCCAGGAGGGGGTCTGGGCCGCGCCAAGCTGCCTCGTGGCGCACACAGCTCCTCGCTGCAAAGCAGGCGGACCCCACCCTCCCGCGGCCACACCAGCCCTCCGCACCGCCCAGCCCGGGCTGGCAGCCTCCTGCGGGCTCCTTCCCGGACCCACAGCCCCGCACAGCCCTCCACCCAACACCCCCAACTGGGCCCCCACAGACGCCCGGACCTGCAGCCAGGCCAGCCCGCTGGTGCCACAGAGCCGTGCAGCGCCCCCTGACCTCAGCCACGGCCGATGCCGCCTCCCCATCCATTTGTGCAAAATGGGCAGGGGCTGCATTTGTCCATTTGACTCAGCCAGACATCCACCCTCCATCCATCCATCCTCCATCCTCTATCCTCTATCCATCCATCTATTCACCCATCCTCCATCTATCCATCCTCCATCTATCCTCCATCCTCCATCCATCCATCTATTCATCATCCATCCACCCATCCATCCATTCATCCACCCACCTATCCATCCATCCTCTATCCTCCATCCATCCACCCTCCATCAATCCATCCTTTATCCTCCATCCATCCATCTATTCATCTATCCACCCAATCCATCCTCCGTCCATCCATCTATTCATCTATCCATCCATCCACCCATTTATTCATCCATCCATCTATTTGTCCATCCATCCATCCATCCTCCATTCATCTATCATCCATCCTCCATCCATCTATCTATTCATTTATCCATCCATCCTCCATTCATCTATCCATCCTTCATCCATACATCTATTCGTCCATCCATCATCCATTCTCCATCCTCCATCCATCCATCCATTTATTCATCCATCCACCCACCCATCCATTTGTCCATCCACCCATCCATTTGTCCATCCATCTATCCATCCATCCTCCATCCATCTATCCATCCTTCATCCATCCATTTGTCCATCCATCATCCATTCTCCATCATCCATCCATCCATCCATCCATCCATCTATTCGTCCATTCATTCGTCCATCCATCCACCCATCCATCAGTCCCTCCATCCACCCATCCATTCATCTATCGGTCATCCATTCATCCACCCATCTGTCCATCCATATGTCTGTCCAATACTTTCCGAGTCCCTGGTACATGCAGAAACCGGTATAGGTGCTGGCAAATGCCACCTGCACACTCAAGGCCCAGGACAGCCACGGGCCCTAACAGACAAGTAGCAAGAGGAGCGACCCCGTCAGCGCCAGGGCCTGGGCTCGGCCGCTGGGCCTGCCGTCCCCGCGCTGTGTGGCCCTGGGCGGTGACTCACTTTTCTGAGCTGCAGGAAAATGCTGTGAAACCAGGAGGGTAGTGTCCGTCTCCCAGGACCCTCGGGGCCTGATTAGCTTCCTGCCAGGACCTGCCTCCACCTTTGGGAGACGTGCGGACCCACCATGGCCCTGGCCCGGCCACCCCCAGGGATCAGAGGAGCCTCCTCGCTGATCTCCCCACCTCTACCCTCGCCTCCCTCTCAGCCTGTTCCCACGCCAGCTGCAGCCAAGTGTCCCATCAACATCCTGGTCGGATCCTGCTCTCCTGTCTTAGCAGCCTCCCCAGGCCCCTCCCCCAGGCCCTCCCCAAGACCCCTCCCCCAGACCCCTCCCCAGGCCCCTCCCCCAGACCCCTCCCCAGGCCCCTCCCCCAGGCCTCTCCCCCAGCCCCCTCCCCCAGGTCCCTCCCCCAGACCCCTCCTCAGACCCCTCCCCCAGACCCCTCCCCCAGACCCCTCCTCCAGGCCCCTCCTCCAGACCCCTCCCCCAGGCCCTCCCCCAGGCCCCTCCCCCAGGCCCCTCCCCCAGGTCCCTCCCCAGGTCCCTCCCGCCTCTTCCTGTTTCCAGAACAGGCCGTGCAGCACCTGCCTCAGGGCCTTTGCACCCGCTCTTCCCGCTGCCTGGGCCTCACGCCCGCGCTGTCCCTGACCCCTCAGGTCCCTGCGGAGAGGCCCCCTTTCCCGCGAGGCCATCACACAGCCGCCTCCCCCTCTGCTTTCTTTCTCTGTGTAATCGCTCACCGTCGCCCTCTGTAAGCTCACACACACACACACATACACACACGCGCACACACACACGCACACGCACACGCGCACACACACAACACACACAAACGCACACACACATACGCACACACACACACGCACGCACGCACGCACACACACACGCACACGCACACACACACGCACACACACACGCACACGCGGGAGTGCGAAGCCCCTGCCCCGGAGCCCGGCGCGGTCGGTGCTCAGTGAACACCGGGATGCGGCGCCACGGCGGCGGGTCCGTGTTCCTCCCGCTACCCGCATCCCCCCGCAGGCTCAGCCTCACATCCCGACCTGAGGTCCCTCCCATCCCAGGAGGCCTGCCAGCCCGACGCCCAGACACGGCGCCAGGCCACGGCGCCCCCTGTGGCTCCGCCCGGACACCACACCCCGGGTACAAGCTGCAGGTGCCCCCCGCACACGCCATGCCCCAGGGAGCTGCACCTCAGACGCCGCCTGAGGGAGCTACGTCCTCCGACACGCACCCCCGGGGTGCAGGCCCACCCTGCTCTTCCCGGCACGGCCCCGAGGCCAGGCACCCGTCCCCCTGGGACACGCGTGACACCGCGAATGACACGCACTGGTAACAGTAACGCCAGCCGCTCCCCTGGACGGACCGGGCCCCGCCCTGCGGTCCCCATCTCCCCTCTGAGAGGAGGCTGCTGTCACCCATTTCACAGATGGGGAAGCTGAGGCACAGAGGCAAGGCCAACACAGAGGGGCCCCGGACCCCCAAGCTCACCATGATGGCCACTGCGGCCCCCTGGGCCCGGCCACCACCCGCTCCGACCCAGCACCTGCCCCGTGCCTAGTCACATGCCAAGCGCGGCCCAGACCTCAGGAGATGTGCCCACAACCAAGGTGCATGCCCTTGACCAGACTCAAACCTGGGACCCTTCAGTCTGCAGGCTGACGCTCTATCCACTGAGCCAAACTGGTCAGGGTCATAAAAATTATTAAAAAACAAACAAAAAAAACCTCCACCAAAACCCAGGTCTGCTTCAGGCTTCTCCCCACGGCCCTCGGAGAAGGGGTCTGTGCTTGCGTCCATTTTACAGATGGAAAAACAGATCCGGAGAGCTGAAGGCACGGGCCGAGGGTCACCCAGCCTGCATGCTGCACGAGACAGCTGGGATTGCACCCCAAGGCCAGCACTGGGCCGAGTCCCCCACGGGGCCCCCTAACCAGCGCCCGCCCCCGGGAGAGGCCTCAACGCCAGCGCCTGCCCTCCACCGCCACCTGTGCCAGACAGGGAGAGGGGGTGCGGGAGGCAGGGAGGAGCAGGTTGGGGCTGGGGGGTGAGGGACGGAGGGAGGGAGGGAGGGAGGGAGAGAGAGAGAGAGAGAGAGAGAGAGAGAGAGAGAGAGAGAGAGAGAGAGAAGGGGCAGGGGTGTGAGCTGAAGCCCAGGGGAGGCAGAGGTGTGGGGTGAGGTGAGGCCTGCCTCTGAGAGCTCCCAGGCAGATGGCAGCTGGGAAGGAAACCGGGGATCCAGGGGAGGCAGGGCGAGGTGAAGGGGGAGGCAGGGAGCCTTCTCATCAGCCAGACTCGTTTTTCTGGGGGAAGTTCAGGAGGTGAGAGAAAAGATAGGAAACGGACTGACTTCGCAGCACGAGGGATGGGGGTGAGATCTAAAGAACTTTCTGACTGCGAGGGAGCCCAGAGCCACGAGGGCGGCAAGACATCAAAGCCAGGGAGCGCCCGGCACTTCTCTCCTGGCTGCCCGTCCTGCGGGGCGGGCGGGCGGGAGCTGCCCGGTGGGAGGGGGAGGGTACGGGCAGCACAGGCAGGGGGATGGACAAACCACGTCACGTGTGCATGTCCCTCAGAGCCAGCCGTGTCCTAAATACTTTAAAAATAAAAGCCGGCCGCCCTGGCCGGTGTTGCTCAGTGGGTTGGGCCTTGTCCTGTACATCAAAGGGTGGCCAGTTCAATTCCAGGTCAGGGACCAGGCTGTGGGCTCCAGGCCATCGATGTGCCATGCTCACATCCAATCAATGTTTCTCTCTCCTTCTCCCTTCCTCCCAGTCTAAAAAAAAGCCTCCATAAAAATTATTTTTAAAAATACGTATTTTATTGATTTTTTTTACAAGAGGGAGAGGGAGAGAGAATTAGAAACATCGATGAGAGAGAAACATCGATTAGCTGCCTCCTGCACACCCCCACTGGGGATGTGCCCGCAGCCAAGGTGCATGCCCTTGACTGGAATCGAACCTGGGACCCTTCGGTCTGCAGGCCGATGTTCTATCCACTGAGCCAAGCCGGTTTCGGCCATAAAAATTATTTTACTTAAAAAAAAAAAAAAATATATATATATATATATATATATATATATATATATATATATATATATATATATATTATTGATTTTTTACAGAGAGGAAGAGAGAGGGATAGAGAGCTAGAAACACTGACCAGCTGCCTCCTGCACACCCCCCACTGGGGATGTGCCCACAACCAAGGTACATGCCCTTGACCGGAATCGACCTTTCAGTCTGCAGGCCGATACTCTATCCACTGAGCCAAACCGGTCAGGGCCATAAAAATTATTAAAAAAAACACACCAAAAACAAAAAATACCCACCAAAACCCAGGCTTGCTTGATTCCAAACCTCACAGTGGGGTCTGGGGAAATCAGGAAGAGACGAACCACAGACCCCCAGACACAGACAATAACTTGGGGAAGGCCTGGGGCGGGGCGGACACTGGGCGGAGGGGGCAAATGGGAGAAAATGGGAGACATCTGTAATACTATCAATAATAAGTAAATAGCCCTGGCTGGTCTGGCTCAGTGGATAGCGCATCAGCCTGCGGACTGAAGGGTCCCAGGTTCGATTCTGGTCAAGGGCACAGGCCCAGGTTGTGGGCTCGACCCCAGTGAGTGGGGAGGGGGGCGTGCAGAGAGCAGCTGATCAACGATTCTCCTCACTGAAGTTTCTATCTCTCTCTCCCTCCCCCTTCCTCTCTGAAATCAATAAACAAAACAACAAATAAATAAAATA